>NW_026728157.1:0-97500 GCF_030684315.1 Stegostoma tigrinum
ACCCGGCCCCCGCAGCCCTGACCCGCACAAGGGAAACCTCCCCCGCAAGCCCTGACCCGCACACGGGGACCCTCCCCCGCAGCCCTGTCCCGCTCACGGCTAACTGCCCCCCGCAGCCCTGACCCGCACACGGGGACCTCCCCCGCAGCCCTGTCCCGCACACGGGGAGCCTCCCCCGCAGCCCTGTCCCGCACACGGGGACCCTCCCCCCGCAGCCCCTGTCCCCGCACACGGGGACCCTCCCCCGCAGCCCTGTCCCGCTCACAGCTAACCGCCCCCGCAGCCCTGTCCCGCTCACGGGACCGGCCCGCCCCCCGCAGCCCTGACCCCGCACACGGCTAACCGCTCCCGCAGCCCTGTCCTGCTCACGGGGACCGGCCCCCCGCAGCCCCTGACCCCGCACACGGGAAACCTCCCCCGCAGCCCTGTCCCGCTCACGGCTAACTGCCCCGCAGCCCTGTCCCGCTCACGGCTAACTGCCCCCCCGCAGCCCTGTCCCGCACACGGGGACCCTCCCCCGCAGCCCTGTCCCGCACACGGGGACCCTCCCCCGCCAGCCCTGTCCCGCACACGGGGACCCTCCCCCCGCAGCCCTGTCCCGCTCACGGGGACCGGCCCCCCCGCAGCCCTGACCCGCACACAGGGAAAACCTCCCCCGCAGCCCTGACCCGCACACGGGGACCCTCCCCCGCAGCCCTGACCCGCACACGGGAAAACCTCCGCCGCAGCCCTGACCCGCACACGGGGACCCTCCCCCGCAGCCTGTCCCGCTCACGGCTAACCGCCCCCGCAGCCCTGACCCGGACACGGGGACCCTCCCCCGCAGCCCTGTCCCGCACACGGGGACCCTCCCCCGCAGCCGTGTCCCGCACACGGGGACCCTCCCCCGCAGCCCTGTCCCGCTCACGGCTAACCGCCCCCCGCAGCCCTGTCCCGCTCACGGCTACCCTCCCCGCAGCCCTGACCCGCACACGGGGACCCTCCCCCCGCAGCCCTGACCCGCACACGGGGACCGGCCCCCGCAGCCCTCACCCGCACACGGGAACCCTCCCCCGCAGCCCTGTCCCGCTCACGGCTAACTGCCCCCGCAGCCCCTGACCCGCACACGGGAGACCCCTCCCCCGCAGCCCTGACCCGCACACGGGGACCTCCCCCGCAGCCCTGACGCGCACACGGGAACCCTCCACCGCAGCCCTGTCCTGCACACGGGGACCCTCCCCCGCAGCCCTGTCCCGCACACGGGGACCCTCCCCCGCGGCCCTGACCCGCTCACGGGGACCCTCCCCCGCGGCCCCTGACCCGCTCACGGAGACCCTCCCCCGCAGCCCTGTCCCGCTCACGGGGGACCGGCCCCCGCCGCCCTGACCCGCACACGGGAACCCTCCCCCGCGGCCCTGTCCCGCTCACGGCTAACTGCCCCGGCAGCCCTGACCCGCACACGGGGACCCTCCCCCGCAGCCCTGACCCGCACACGGTGACCCTCCCCCGCAGCCCTGTCCCGCACACGGGGACCCTCCCCCGCATCCCTGACCCGCACACGGGGACCCTCCCCCCGCAGCCCTGTCCCGCTCACGGGGACCGGCCCCCGCATCCCTGTCCCGCTCACGGCTAACCGCCCCCGCAGCCCTGTCCCGCTCAAGGTGACCGGCCCCCGCAGCCCTGACCCGCACACGGGGACCCTCCCCCGCAGCCCTGTCCCGCACACGGGGACCCTCCCCCGCAGCCCCTGTCCCGCACACGGGGACCCTCCCCCCGCAGCCCTGTCCAGCTCACGGCTAACCGCTCCCGCAGCCCCTGTCCCGCTCACGGGGACCGGCCCCCGCAGCCCTGACACGCACACGGGGAAACCTCCCCCGCAGCCCTGTCCCGCTCACGGCTAAACTGCCCCCGCAGCCCTGTCCCGCACACGGGGACCCTCCCCCGCAGCCCTGTCCCGCACACGGGGGACCCTCCCCCGCAGCCCTGTCCCGCACACGGGGACCCTCCCCCGCAGCCCTGTCCCGCTCACGGGGACCCTCCCCCCGCAGCCCTGTCCCGCTCACGGCTAACCGCCCCCCGCAGCCCTGTCCCGCTCACGGCTACCCTCCCCCGCAGCCCTGACCCGCACACGGGGACCCTCCCCCGCAGCCCTGACCCGCACACGGGGACCGGCCCCCGCAGCCCTCACCCGCACACGGGAACCCTCCCCCGCAGCCCTGTCCGCTCACGGCTCACTGCCCCCCGCAGCTCTGTCCCGCACACGGGGACCCTCCCCCGCAGCCCTGACCCGCACACGGGGACCCTCCCCCGCAGCCCTGACCCGGACACGGGGACCGGCCCCCCGCAGCCCTGACCCGCACACGGGAACCCTCCCCCGCAGCCCTGTCCCGCTCACGGCTAACTGCCCCCCCGCAGCCCTGACCCGCACACGGGGACCCTCCCCCGCAGCCCTGACCCGCACACGGGGACCCTCCCCCGCAGCCTGACCCGCACACGGGAACCCTCCACCGCAGCCCTGTCCCGCACACGGGGACCCTCCCCCGCAGCCCCTGTCCCGCACACGGGGACCCTCCCCCGCAGCCCCTGTCCCGCACACGGGGACCCTCCCCCCCGCAGCCCTGTCCCGCTCACGGCCTAACCGCCCCCCGCAGCCCTGTCCCGCTCACGGGGACCGGCCCCCGCAGCCCTGACCCGCACACGGGGACCGGCCCCCGCAGCCCTGACCCTCTCCACGGGTACCCTCCCCCGCAGCCCTGTCCTGCACACGGCTAACTGCCCCCGCAGCCCTGACCCGCACACGGGACCCTCCCCCGCAGCCCTGACCCGCACACGGGGACCCTCCCCCGCAGCCCTGTCCCGCTCACGGCTAACCCGCCCCCGCAGCCCCTGTCCCGCTCTCACGGGGACCGGCCCCCGCAGCCCTGACCCGCACACGGGGACCCTCCCCCGCAGCCCTGTCCCGCTCACGGCTAACCCGCCCCCGCAGCCCTGTCCCGCTGACGGGGACCGGCCCGCGCAGCCCCTGACCCGCTCACGGCTAACTGCCCCCGCAGCCCTGACCCGCACACGGGGACCCTCCCCCCGCAGCCCTGTCCCGCACACGGGGACCGGCCCCCGCAGCCCTGTCCCGCTCACGGGGACCGGCCCCCGCAGCCCTGTCCCGCTCACCGGCGACCGGCCCCCCGCAGCCCTGACCCGCACACGGGGACCGGCCCCCGCAGCCCTGTCCCGCTCACGGCTAACCGCCCCCCGCAGCCCTGTCCCGCAGACGGGGACCCTCCCCCCCGCGGCCCTGACCCGCCACACGGGGACCCTCCCCGGCGGCCCTGACCCCGCACACGGGGACCCTCCCCGCGGCCCTGACCCGCACACGGGGACCCTCCCCCGCGGCCCTGTACCGCTCACGGGGACCCCTCCCCCGCGGCCCTGTACCGCTCACGGGGACCGGCCCCCGCGGCCCTGACCAGCACCACGGGGACCCTCCCCCGCGGCCCTGACCCGCACACGGGACCCTCCCCCGCGGCCCTGACCCGCACACGGGGACCCTCCCCCGCGGCCCTGTCCCGCTCACGGGGACCGGCCCCCGCGGCCCTGACCCGCTCACGGGGACCGGCCCCCGCAGCCCTGACCCGCTCACGGGGACCCTCCCCCGCGGCCCTGACCCGCTCACGGGGACCCTCCCCCGCGGCCCTGACCCGCTCACGGGGACTCTCCCGCGCAGCCCTGTCCCGCTCACGGCTAACCGCCCCCGCAGCCCTGTCCCGCTCACGGGGACCCCTCCCCCTCCCCCGCAGCCCTGACCCGCACACGGGGAACCCTCCCCCGCAGCCCTGACCCGCACACGGGAACCCTCCCCCCGCAGCCCTGACCCGCACACGGGGACCCTCCCCCGCAGCCCTGTCCCCGCTCACGGCTAACCGCCCCCGCAGCCCTGTCCCGCTCACGGCTAACCGCCCCCGCAGCCCTGTCCCCGCTCACGGCTAACCGCCCCCCGCGGCCCTGTCCCGCTCACGGGGACCGGCCCCCGCGGCCCTGACCCGCTCACGGGGACCCTCCCCCGCGGCCCTGACCCGCTCACGGGGACCCTCCCCCGCGGCCCTGACCCGCTCACGGGGACCCTCCCCCGCGGCCCTGACCCGCTCACGGGGACCCTCCCCCGCGGCCCTGACCCGCTCACGGGGACCCTCCCCGCGGCCCTGACCCGCTCACGGGGACCCTCCCCCGCGGCCCTGACCCGCTCACGGGGACCCTCCCCCCGCGGCCCTTACCCGCTCACGGGGACCCCTCCCCCCGCGGCCCTGACCCGCTCACGGGGACCCTCCCCCGCAGCCCTGTCCCGCTCACGGGGACCGGCCCCCCCGCCGCCCTGACCCGCACACGGGAACCCTCCCCCGCGGCCCTGTCCCGCTCACGGCTAACTGCCCCGGCAGCCCTGACCCGCACATGGGGACCCTCCCCCGCAGCCCTGACCCGCACACGGTGACCCTCCACCGCAGCCCTGTCCCCGCACACGGGGACCCTCCCTCGCAGCCCTGACCCGCACACGGGGACCCTCCCCCGCAGCCCTGTCCCGCACACGGGGACCCTCCCCCGCAGCCCTGTCCCGCTCACGGCTAACCGCCCCCGCAGCCCTGACCTGCACACGGGGACCCTCCCCCGCAGCCTGACCCGCACACGGGGGCCCTGTCCCGCACACGGGGACCCTCCCCCGCAGCCGTGTTCCGCACACGGGGGACCCTCCCCCGCAGCCCTGTCCCGCTCACGGGGACCGGCCCCCGCAGCCCTGACCCTCACACGGGGACCGGCCCCCGCAGCCCTGTCCCGCTCACGGCTGCCCTGACCTGCAACACGGGGACCCTCCCCCGCGGCCCTGACCCGCACACGGGGACCCTCCCCCGCGACCCTGTACCGCTCACGGGAACCCTCCCCCGCGGCCCAGTACCGCTCACGGGGGACCGGCCCCCGCGGCCCTGTACCGCTCACGGGGACCGGCCCCCGCGGCCCTGTACCGCTCACGGGGACCCTCCGCGGCCCTGACCCGCTCACGGGGACTCTCCCGCGCAGCCCTGTCCGCTCACGGCTAACCGCCCCCGCAGCCCTGTCCCGCTCACGGGGACCCTCCCCCTCCCCCGCAGCCCTGACCCGCACACGGGGACCCTCCCCGCAGCCCTGACCCGCACACGGGAACCCTCCCCCGCAGCCCTGTCCCGCTCACGGCTAACCGCCCCCGCAGCCCTGTCCCGCTCACGGGGACCGGCCCCCGCGGCCCTGACCCGCTCACAGGTACCCTCCCCCGCGGCCCTGACCCGCTCACGGGGACCCTCCCCCGCGGCCCTGACCCGCTCACCGGATCCCTTCCCCGCGGGCCCTGACCCGCTCACGGGGACCCTCCCCGCGGCCCTGACCCGCTCACAGGGGAACCCTTCCCCGCGGCCTGTCCCGCTCACGGGGACCCTCCCCGCGGCCCCTGTCCGCTCACGGGGACCGGCCCCCCGCGGCCCTGTCCCGCACACGGGGACCCTCCCCCGCGGCCCTGTCCCGCACACGGGGACCCTCCCCCGCAGCCCTGTCCCGCACACGGGGACCCTCCCCCGCAGCCCTGTCCCGCTCACGGCTACCCTCGCCCCCGCAGCCCTGACCCGCACACGGGGACCCTCCCCCGCAGCCCTGACCCGCACACGGGGACCCTCCCCCGCAGCCCTGTCCCGCTCACGGGGACTGGCCCCCGCAGCCCTGACCCACACACGGGGACCCTCCCCCGCAGCCCTGTCCCGCTCACGGCTAACCGCCCCCCGCAGCCCTGACCCGCACACGGGGACCCTACCCCGCAGCCCTGACCCGCAACGGGGACCCTCCCCCGCAGCCCTGTCCCGCTCACGGCTAACCGCCCCCGCCAGCCCTGACCTGCACACGGGGGACCCTCCCCCGCAGCCCTGTCCCGCACACGGGGACCCTCACCCGCAGCCCTGTGCCGCACACGGGGACCCCTCCCCCGCAGCCGTGTCCCGCACACGGGGACCCTCCCCCGCAGCCGTGTCCCGCACACGGGGACCCTCCCCCGCAGCCCTGTCCCGCTCACGGGGACCGGCCCCCCGCAGCCCTGACCCGCACACGGGGACCGGCCCCCGCAGCCCTGACCCTCTCAGGGGAACCCTCCCGAGCAGCCCTGTCCGCTCACGGCTAACTGCCCCCGCAGCCTGACCCGCACACGGGACCCTCCCCCGGCAGCCTGACCCGCACACGGCGACCGGGCCCCCGCAGCCCTGACCCGCACACGGGGACCGGCCCCCGCAGCCCTGACCCGCACACGGGAACCCTCCCCCGCAGCCCTGACACGCACACGGGGACCCTCCCCCGCAGCCCTGTCCCGCTCACGGCTAACCGCCCCCGCAGCCCTGTCCCGCTCACGGGGACCGGCCCCCGCAGCCCTGACCCGCACACGGGAAACCTCCCCCGCAGCCTCGTCCCGCTCACGGCTAACCGCCCCCGCAGCCCTGTCCCGCTGACGGGGACCGGCCCCGCGCGGGCCCCTGACCCGCTCACCGGTGACCGGCCCCCGCGGCCCCTGACCCGCTCACGGGGGACCCTCCCCCGCGGCCCTGACCCGCACACGGGGACCCTCCCCCGCGGCCCTGACCCGCACACGGGGGACCGTCCCCCGCGGCCCTGACCCCGCACACGGGGACCGTCCCCCGCGGCCCTGTACTGCTCACGGGACCCTCCCCCGCGGCCCTGTACCGCTCACGGGGACCGGCCCCCGCGGTCCTGACCCACACACGGGGACCCTCCCCCGCGGCCCTGACCCGCACACGGGAACCCTCCCCGCCGCGGCCCTGTCCCGCACACGGGGACCCTCCCCCGCAGCCCTGACCCGCACACGGGGACCCTCCCCCGCAGCCCTGACCCGCACACGGGAACCCTCCCCCGCAGCCCTGACCCGCACACGGGGACCCTCCCCCGCAGCCCTGTCCCGCTCACGCTAACCCGCCCCCGCAGCCCTGTCCCGCTCACGGCTAACCGCCCCCGCAGCCCTGTCCCGCTCACGGGGACCGGCCCCGCGGCCTGTCCCGCTCACGGGTACCCTCCCCCGCGGCCCTGACCCGCTCACGGGGACCCTCCCCCGCGGCCCTGACCCGCTCACCGGGATCCTTCCCCGCGGCCCTGACCCGCTCACGGGGACCCTCCCCCGCGGCCCTGACCCGCACAGCGGGGACCCTCCCCCCGCGGCCCTGACCCGCTCACCGGGATCCTTCCCCGCGGCCCTGACCCGCTCACCGGAATCCTTCCCCGCGGCCCTGACCCGCTCACGGGAACCCTCCCCCGCAGCCCTGTCCCGCTCACGGCTAACTGCCCCCGCAGCCCTGACCCGCACACGGGGACCCTCCCCCGCAGCCCTGACCCGCACACGGCGACCGGCCCCCGCAGCCCTGACCCGCACATGGGGACCGGCCCCCGCAGCCCTGACCCGCACACGGGAACCCTCCCCGCAGCCCTGACACGCACACGGGGACCCTCCCCCGCAGCCCTGTCACGCTCACGGCTAACCGCCCCCGCAGCCCTGTCCTGCTCACGGGGACCGGCCCCGCAGCCCTGACCCGCACACGGGAAACCTCCCCGCAGCCCTGTCCCGCTCACGGCTAACCGCCCCCGCAGCCCTGTCCCGCTGACGGGGACCGGCCCGCGCAGGCCCTGACCCGCTCACGGCTAACTGCCCCCGCAGCCCTGACCCGCACAACGGGGACGGCCCCCGCAGCCCTGTCCCGCTCACGGCGACCGGCCCCCGCAGCCCTGACCCGCACACGGGGACCGGCCCCCGCAGCCCTGACCCGCACACGGGAACCCTCCCCCGCAGCCCTGACACGCACACGGGGACCCTCCCCCGCAGCCCTGTCCCGCTCACGGCTAACCGCCCCCGCAGCCCTGTCCCGCTCACGGGACCGGCCCCCCGCAGCCCTGACCCGCACACGGGAAACCTCCCCCGCAGCCTGTCCCGCTCACGGCTAACCGCCCCCGCAGCCCTGTCCCGCTGACGGGGACCGGCCCGCGCGGCCCCTGACCCGCTCACGGTGACCGGCCCCCGCGGCCCTGACCCGCCTCACGGGGACCCTCCCCGCGGCCCTGACCCGCACACGGGGACCCCTCCCCCGCGGCCCTGACCCGCACACGGGGGACCGTCCCCCGCGGCCCTGACCCGCACACGGGGACCGTCCCCCGCGGCCCTGTACCGCTCACGGGGGACCCTCCCCGCGGCCCTGTACCGCTCACGGGGACCGGCCCCCGCGGTCCTGACCCGCACACGGGGACCCTCCCCCGCGGCCCTGACCCGCACACGGGAACCCTCCCCCGCGGCCCTGTCCCGCACACGGGGACCCTCCCCCGCAGCCCTGACCCGCACACGGGGACCCTCCCCGCAGCCCTGACCCGCACACGGGAACCCTCCCCCGCAGCCTGACCCGCACACGGGACCCTCCCCCGCAGCCCTGTCCGCTCACGGCTAACCGCCCCCGCAGCCCTGTCCCGCTCACGGCTAACCGCCCCCGCAGCCTGTCCCGCTCACGGGGGACCGGCCCCCGCGGCCCTGACCCGCTCACGGGTACCCTCCCCCGCGGCCCTGACCCGCTCACTGGGACCCTCCCCCCGCGGCCTGACCCGCTCACCCGGGATCCTTCCCGCGGCCGTGACCCGCTCACGGGGACCCTCCCCCGCGGCCCTGACCCGCACACGGGGACCGGCCCCCGCAGCCCTGTCCCGCTCACGGGGACCGGCCCCCGCAGCCCTGTCCCGCTCACGGCGACCGGCCCCCGCAGCCCTGACCCGCACACGGGGACCGGCCCCCGCAGCCCTGACCCGCACACGGGAACCTCCCCCGCAGCCCTGACACGCACACGGGGACCCTCCCCCGCAGCCCTGTCCCGCTCACGGCTAACCGCCCCCGCAGCCCTGTCCCGCTCACGGGGACCGGCCCCCGCAGACCTGACCCGCACACGGGGAACCTCCCCCGCAGCCCTGACCCGCACACGGGGACCCCTCCCCCGCAGTCCTGTCCCGCTCACGGCTAACCGCCCCCCGCAGCCCTGACCCGCACACGGGGACCCTCCCCCGCAGCCCTGACCCGCACACGGGGACCCTCCCCCGCAGCCCTGTCCCGCTCACGGCTAACCGCCCCGCAGCCCTGACCCGCACACGGGGACCCTCCCCCGCAGCCCTGACCCGCACACGGGGACCCTCCCCCGCAGCCCTGTCCCGCACACGGGGACCCTCCCCCGCAGCCCTGTCCCGCTCACGGGGACCGGCCCCCGCAGCCCTGACCCGCACACGGGGACCGGCCCCCGCAGCCCTGACCCTCTCACGGGAACCCTCCCCCGCAGCCCTGTCCCGCTGACGGCTAACTGCCCCGCAGCCCTGACCCGCACACGGGGACCCTCCCCCGCAGCCCTGACCCGCACACGGTGACCGGCCCCCGCAGCCCTGACCCGCACACGGGGACCGGCCCCCGCAGCCCTGTCCCGCTCACGGCGACCGGCCCCCACAGCCCTGACCCGCACACGGGGACCGGCCCCCGCAGCCCTGACCCACACACGGGAACCCTCCCCCGCAGCCCTGACACGCACACGGGGACCCTCCCCCGCAGCCCTGTCCCGCTCACGGCTAACCGCCCCCGCAGCCCTGTCCCGCTCACGGGGACCGGCCCCCGCAGCCCTGACCCGCACACGGGGACCCTCCCCCGCGGCCCTGTCCCGCTCACGGGGACCGGCCCCCGCGGCCCTGTCCCGCACACGGGGACCCTCCCCCGCGGCCCTGTCCCGCACACGGGGACCCTCCCCCGCAGCCCTGTCCCGCACACGGGGACCCTCCCCCGCAGCCCTGTCCCGCTCACGGCTACCCTCCCCCGCAGCCCTGACCCGCACACGGGGACCCTCCCCCGCAGCCCTGACCCGCACACGGGGACCCTCCCCCGCAGCCCTGTCCCGCTCACGGGGACTGGCCCCCGCAGCCCTGACCCACACACGGGGACCCTCCCCCGCAGCCCTGTCCCGCTCACGGCTAACCGCCCCCGCAGCCCTGACCCGCACACGGGGACCCTACCCCGCAGCCCTGACCCGCACACGGGGACCCTCCCCCGCAGCCCTGTCCCGCTCACGGCTAACCGCCCCCGCAGCCCTGACCTGCACACGGGGACCCTCCCCCGCAGCCCTGTCCCGCACACGGGGACCCTCCCCCGCAGCCCTGTGCCGCACACGGGGACCCTCCCCCGCAGCCGTGTCCCGCACACGGGGACCCTCCCCCGCAGCCGTGTCCCGCACACGGGGACCCTCCCCCGCAGCCCTGTCCCGCTCACGGGGACCGGCCCCCGCAGCCCTGACCCGCACACGGGGACCGGCCCCCGCAGCCCTGACCCTCTCAGGGGAACCCTCCCGAGCAGCCCTGTCCCGCTCACGGCTAACTGCCCCCGCAGCCCTGACCCGCACACGGGGACCCTCCCCCGCAGCCCTGACCCGCACACGGCGACCGGCCCCCGCAGCCCTGACCCGCACACGGGGACCGGCCCCCGCAGCCCTGACCCGCACACGGGAACCCTCCCCCGCAGCCCTGACACGCACACGGGGACCCTCCCCCGCAGCCCTGTCCCGCTCACGGCTAACCGCCCCCGCAGCCCTGTCCCGCTCACGGGGACCGGCCCCCGCAGCCCTGACCCGCACACGGGAAACCTCCCCCGCAGCCCTGTCCCGCTCACGGCTAACCGCCCCCGCAGCCCTGTCCCGCTGACGGGGACCGGCCCGCGCGGCCCTGACCCGCTCACGGTGACCGGCCCCCGCGGCCCTGACCCGCTCACGGGGACCCTCCCCCGCGGCCCTGACCCGCACACGGGGACCCTCCCCCGCGGCCCTGACCCGCACACGGGGACCGTCCCCCGCGGCCCCTGACCCGCACACGGGGACCGTCCCCCGCGGCCCTGTACTGCTCACGGGGACCCTCCCCCGCGGCCCTGTACCGCTCACGGGGACCGGCCCCCGCGGTCCTGACCCACACACGGGGACCCTCCCCCGCGGCCCTGACCCGCACACGGGAACCCTCCCCCGCGGCCCTGTCCCGCACACGGGGACCCTCCCCCGCAGCCCTGACCCGCACACGGGGACCCTCCCCCGCAGCCCTGACCCGCACACGGGAACCCTCCCCCGCAGCCCTGACCCGCACACGGGGACCCTCCCCCGCAGCCCTGTCCCGCTCACGGCTAACCGCCCCCGCAGCCCTGTCCCGCTCACGGCTAACCGCCCCCGCAGCCCTGTCCCGCTCACGGGGACCGGCCCCCGCGGCCCTGTCCCGCTCACGGGTACCCTCCCCCGCGGCCCTGACCCGCTCACGGGGACCCTCCCCCGCGGCCCTGACCCGCTCACCGGGATCCTTCCCCGCGGCCCTGACCCGCTCACGGGGACCCTCCCCCGCGGCCCTGACCCGCACACGGGGACCCTCCCCCGCGGCCCTGACCCGCTCACCGGGATCCTTCCCCGCGGCCCTGACCCGCTCACCGGAATCCTTCCCCGCGGCCCTGACCCGCTCACGGGAACCCTCCCCCGCAGCCCTGTCCCGCTCACGGCTAACTGCCCCCGCAGCCCTGACCCGCACACGGGGACCCTCCCCCGCAGCCCTGACCCGCACACGGCGACCGGCCCCCGCAGCCCTGACCCGCACATGGGGACCGGCCCCCGCAGCCCTGACCCGCACACGGGAACCCTCCCCCGCAGCCCTGACACGCACACGGGGACCCTCCCCCGCAGCCCTGTCACGCTCACGGCTAACCGCCCCCGCAGCCCTGTCCTGCTCACGGGGACCGGCCCCCGCAGCCCTGACCCGCACACGGGAAACCTCCCCCGCAGCCCTGTCCCGCTCACGGCTAACCGCCCCCGCAGCCCTGTCCCGCTGACGGGGACCGGCCCGCGCAGCCCTGACCCGCTCACGGCTAACTGCCCCCGCAGCCCTGACCCGCACACGGGGACCGGCCCCCGCAGCCCTGTCCCGCTCACGGCGACCGGCCCCCGCAGCCCTGACCCGCACACGGGGACCGGCCCCCGCAGCCCTGACCCGCACACGGGAACCCTCCCCCGCAGCCCTGACACGCACACGGGGACCCTCCCCCGCAGCCCTGTCCCGCTCACGGCTAACCGCCCCCGCAGCCCTGTCCCGCTCACGGGGACCGGCCCCCGCAGCCCTGACCCGCACACGGGAAACCTCCCCCGCAGCCCTGTCCCGCTCACGGCTAACCGCCCCCGCAGCCCTGTCCCGCTGACGGGGACCGGCCCGCGCGGCCCTGACCCGCTCACGGTGACCGGCCCCCGCGGCCCTGACCCGCTCACGGGGACCCTCCCCCGCGGCCCTGACCCGCACACGGGGACCCTCCCCCGCGGCCCTGACCCGCACACGGGGACCGTCCCCCGCGGCCCTGACCCGCACACGGGGACCGTCCCCCGCGGCCCTGTACCGCTCACGGGGACCCTCCCCCGCGGCCCTGTACCGCTCACGGGGACCGGCCCCCGCGGTCCTGACCCGCACACGGGGACCCTCCCCCGCGGCCCTGACCCGCACACGGGAACCCTCCCCCGCGGCCCTGTCCCGCACACGGGGACCCTCCCCCGCAGCCCTGACCCGCACACGGGGACCCTCCCCCGCAGCCCTGACCCGCACACGGGAACCCTCCCCCGCAGCCCTGACCCGCACACGGGGACCCTCCCCCGCAGCCCTGTCCCGCTCACGGCTAACCGCCCCCGCAGCCCTGTCCCGCTCACGGCTAACCGCCCCCGCAGCCCTGTCCCGCTCACGGGGACCGGCCCCCGCGGCCCTGACCCGCTCACGGGTACCCTCCCCCGCGGCCCTGACCCGCTCACGGGGACCCTCCCCCGCGGCCCTGACCCGCTCACCGGGATCCTTCCCCGCGGCCGTGACCCGCTCACGGGGACCCTCCCCCGCGGCCCTGACCCGCACACGGGGACCGGCCCCCGCAGCCCTGTCCCGCTCACGGGGACCGGCCCCCGCAGCCCTGTCCCGCTCACGGCGACCGGCCCCCGCAGCCCTGACCCGCACACGGGGACCGGCCCCCGCAGCCCTGACCCGCACACGGGAACCCTCCCCCGCAGCCCTGACACGCACACGGGGACCCTCCCCCGCAGCCCTGTCCCGCTCACGGCTAACCGCCCCCGCAGCCCTGTCCCGCTCACGGGGACCGGCCCCCGCAGACCTGACCCGCACACGGGGAACCTCCCCCGCAGCCCTGACCCGCACACGGGGACCCTCCCCCGCAGTCCTGTCCCGCTCACGGCTAACCGCCCCCGCAGCCCTGACCCGCACACGGGGACCCTCCCCCGCAGCCCTGACCCGCACACGGGGACCCTCCCCCGCAGCCCTGTCCCGCTCACGGCTAACCGCCCCCGCAGCCCTGACCCGCACACGGGGACCCTCCCCCGCAGCCCTGACCCGCACACGGGGACCCTCCCCCGCAGCCCTGTCCCGCACACGGGGACCCTCCCCCGCAGCCCTGTCCCGCTCACGGGGACCGGCCCCCGCAGCCCTGACCCGCACACGGGGACCGGCCCCCGCAGCCCTGACCCTCTCACGGGAACCCTCCCCCGCAGCCCTGTCCCGCTGACGGCTAACTGCCCCCGCAGCCCTGACCCGCACACGGGGACCCTCCCCCGCAGCCCTGACCCGCACACGGTGACCGGCCCCCGCAGCCCTGACCCGCACACGGGGACCGGCCCCCGCAGCCCTGTCCCGCTCACGGCGACCGGCCCCCACAGCCCTGACCCGCACACGGGGACCGGCCCCCGCAGCCCTGACCCACACACGGGAACCCTCCCCCGCAGCCCTGACACGCACACGGGGACCCTCCCCCGCAGCCCTGTCCCGCTCACGGCTAACCGCCCCCGCAGCCCTGTCCCGCTCACGGGGACCGGCCCCCGCAGCCCTGACCCGCACACGGGAAACCTCCCCCGCAGCCCTGACCCGCACACGGGGACCCTCCCCCGCAGCCCTGTCCCGCTCACGGCTAACCGCCCCCGCAGCCCTGACCCGCACACGGGAACCCTCCCCCGCGGCCCTGACCCGCTCACGGGGACCCTCCCCCGCGGCCCTGACCCGCTCACGGGGACCCTCCCCCGCGGCCCTGACCCGCTCACGGGGACCCTCCCCCGCGGCCCTGACCCGCTCACGGGGACCCTCCCCCGCGGCCCTGACCCGCTCACGGGGACCCTTCCCCGCGGCCCTGACCCGCTCACGGAGACCCTCCCCCGCGGCCCTGACCCGCTCACGGGGACCCTCCCCCGCGACCCTGACCCGCTCACGGGGACCCTTCCCCGCGGCCCTGACCCGCTCACGGGGACCCTTCCCCGCGGCCCTGACCCGCTCACGGGGACCCTTCCCCGCTGCCCTGACCCGCTCACGGGGACCCTCCCCCGCGGCCCTGACCCGCTCACGGGGACCCTCCCCCGCGGCCCTGTCCCGCTCTCGGGGACCGGCCCCCGCGGCCCTGACCCGCACACGGGGACCCTCCCCCGCGGCCCTGACCCGCTCACGGGGACCCTCCCCCGCGGCCCTGACCCGCACACGGGGACCCTCCCCCGCAGCCCTGTCCCGCACACGGGGACCCTCCCCCGCAGCCCTGTACCGCACACGGGGACCCTCCCCCGCAGCCCTGACCCGCACACGGGAAACCTCCGCTGCAGCCCTGACCCGCACACGGGGACCCTCCCCCGCAGCCCTGTCCCGCACACGGGGACCCTCCCCCGCAGCCCTGTCCCGCTGACGGCTAACCGCCCCCGCAGCCCTGTCCCGCTCACGGGGACCGGCCCCCGCAGCCCTGACCCGCACACGGGTACCGGCCCCCGCAGCCCTGACCCGCACACGGGAAACCTCCCCCGCAGCCCTGACCCGCAGACGGGGACCCTCCCCCGCAGCCCTGTCCCGCTCACGGCTAACCGCCCCCGCAGCCCTGACCCGCACACGGGGACCCTCCCCCGCAGCCCTGACCCGCACACGGGGACCCTCCCCCGCAGCCCTGACCCGCACACGGGGACCCTCCCCCGCAGCCGTGTCCCGCACACGGGGACCCTCCCCCGCAGCCGTGTCCCGCACACGGGGACCCTCCCCCGCAGCCCTGTCCCGCTCACGGGGACCGGCCCCCGCAGCCCTGACCCGCACACGGGGACCGCCCCCCGCCGCCCTGACCCGCACACGGGGACCCTCCCCCGCAGCCCTGTCCCGCTCACGGGGACCGGCCCCCGCAGCCCTGACCCGCACACGGGGACCGGCCCCCGCAGCCCTGACCCGCACACGGGAACCCTCCCCCGCAGCCCTGTCCCGCTCACGGCTAACTGCCCCGGCAACCCTGTCCCGCACACGGGGACCCTCCCCCGCAGCCCTGACCCGCACACGGGGACCCTCCCCCGCAGCCCTGTCCCGCTCACGGTGACCGGCCCCCGCAGCCCTGTCCCGCTCACGGGGACCGGCCCCCGCAGCCCTGACCCGCACACGGGGACCGGCCCCCGCAGCCCTGACCCGCACACGGGAACCCTCCCCCGCAGCCCTGACCCGCACACGGGAACCCTCCCCCGCAGCCCTGACCCGCACACGGGGACCCTCCCCCGCAGCCCTGTCCCGCTCACAGCTAACCGCCCCCGCTGCCCTGTCCCGCTCACGGGTACCGGCCCCCGCAGCCCTGACCCGCACACGGGAAACCTCCCCCGCAGCCCTGTCCCGCTCACGGGGACCCTCCCCCGCAGCCCTGTCCCGCTCACGGCTTAATGCCCCCGCAGCCCTGTCCCGCTCACGGGGACCGGCCCCCGCAGCCCTGTCCCGCTCACGGGGTCCGGCCCCCGCAGCCCTGTCCCGCACACGGGGACCCTCCCCCGCAGCCCTGTCCCGCACACGGGGACCCTCCCCCGCAGCCCTGTCCCGCACACGGGGACCCTCCCCCGCAGCCCTGTCCCGCACACGGGGACCCTCCCCCGCAGCCCTGTCCCGCACACGGGGACCCTCCCCCGCAGCCCAGTCCCGCACACGGGGACCCTCCCCCGCAGCCCTGTCCCGCACACGGGGACCCTCCCCCGCAGCCGTGTCCCGCACACGGGGACCCTCCCCCGCAGCCGTGTCCCGCACACGGGGACCCTCCCCCGCAGCCCTGTCCCGCTCACGGCTAACCGCCCCCGCAGCCCTGTCCCGCTCACGGCGACCGGCCCCCGCAGCCCTGACCCGCTCACGGGGACCCTCCCCCGCGGCCCTGACCCGCTCACGGGGACCCTCCCCCGCGGCCCTGTCCCGCTCTCGGGGACCGGCCCCCGCGGCCCTGACCCGCACACGGGGACCCTCCCCCGCGGCCCTGACCCGCTCACGGGGACCCTCCCCCGCGGCCCTGACCCGCACACGGGGGACCCTCCCCCGCAGCCCTGTCCCGCACACGGGGACCCTCCCCCGCAGCCCTGTACCGCACACGGGGACCCTCCCCCGCAGCCCTGACCCGCACACGGGAAACCTCCGCTGCAGCCCTGACCCGCACACGGGGACCCTCCCCCGCAGCCCTGTCCCGCACACGGGGACCCTCCCCCGCAGCCCTGTCCCGCTGACGGCTAACCGCCCCCGCAGCCCTGTCCCGCTCACGGGGACCGGCCCCCGCAGCCCTGACCCGCACACGGGTACCGGCCCCCGCAGCCCTGACCCGCACACGGGAAACCTCCCCCGCAGCCCTGACCCGCAGACGGGGACCCTCCCCCGCAGCCCTGTCCCGCTCACGGCTAACCGCCCCCGCAGCCCTGACCCGCACACGGGGACCCTCCCCCGCAGCCCTGACCCGCACACGGGGACCCTCCCCCGCAGCCCTGACCCGCACACGGGGACCCTCCCCCGCAGCCGTGTCCCGCACACGGGGACCCTCCCCCGCAGCCGTGTCCCGCACACGGGGACCCTCCCCCGCAGCCCTGTCCCGCTCACGGGGACCGGCCCCCGCAGCCCTGACCCGCACACGGGGACCGCCCCCCGCCGCCCTGACCCGCACACGGGGACCCTCCCCCGCAGCCCTGTCCCGCTCACGGGGACCGGCCCCCGCAGCCCTGACCCGCACACGGGGACCGGCCCCCGCAGCCCTGACCCGCACACGGGAACCCTCCCCCGCAGCCCTGTCCCGCTCACGGCTAACTGCCCCGGCAACCCTGTCCCGCACACGGGGACCCTCCCCCGCAGCCCTGACCCGCACACGGGGACCCTCCCCCGCAGCCCTGTCCCGCTCACGGTGACCGGCCCCCGCAGCCCTGTCCCGCTCACGGGGACCGGCCCCCGCAGCCCTGACCCGCACACGGGGACCGGCCCCCGCAGCCCTGACCCGCACACGGGAACCCTCCCCCGCAGCCCTGACCCGCACACGGGAACCCTCCCCCGCAGCCCTGACCCGCACACGGGGACCCTCCCCCGCAGCCCTGTCCCGCTCACAGCTAACCGCCCCCGCTGCCCTGTCCCGCTCACGGGTACCGGCCCCCGCAGCCCTGACCCGCACACGGGAAACCTCCCCCGCAGCCCTGTCCCGCTCACGGGGACCCTCCCCCGCAGCCCTGTCCCGCTCACGGCTTAATGCCCCCGCAGCCCTGTCCCGCTCACGGGGACCGGCCCCCGCAGCCCTGTCCCGCTCACGGGGTCCGGCCCCCGCAGCCCTGTCCCGCACACGGGGACCCTCCCCCGCAGCCCTGTCCCGCACACGGGGACCCTCCCCCGCAGCCCTGTCCCGCACACGGGGACCCTCCCCCGCAGCCCTGTCCCGCACACGGGGACCCTCCCCCGCAGCCCTGTCCCGCACACGGGGACCCTCCCCCGCAGCCCAGTCCCGCACACGGGGACCCTCCCCCGCAGCCCTGTCCCGCACACGGGGACCCTCCCCCGCAGCCGTGTCCCGCACACGGGGACCCTCCCCCGCAGCCGTGTCCCGCACACGGGGACCCTCCCCCGCAGCCCTGTCCCGCTCACGGCTAACCGCCCCCGCAGCCCTGTCCCGCTCACGGCGACCGGCCCCCGCAGCCCTGACCCGCACACGGGGACCCTCCCCCGCAGCCCTGACCCGCACACGGGAACCCTCCCCCGCAACCCTGACCCGCACACGGGGACCCTCCCCCGCAGCCCTGTCCCGCTCACGGCTAACCGCCCCCGCAGCCCTGTCCCGCTCACGGCTAACCGCCCCCGCAGCCCTGTCCCGCTCACGGGGACCGGCCCCCGCGGCCCTGACCCGCTCACGGGTACCCTCCCCCGCGGCCCTGACCCGCTCACGGGGACCCTCCCCCGCGGCCCTGACCCGCTCACCGGGATCCTTCCCCGCGGCCGTGACCCGCTCACGGGGACCCTCCCCCGCGGCCCTGACCCGCACACGGGGACCGGCCCCCGCAGCCCTGTCCCGCTCACGGGGACCGGCCCCCGCAGCCCTGTCCCGCTCACGGCGACCGGCCCCCGCAGCCCTGACCCGCACACGGGGACCGGCCCCCGCAGCCCTGACCCGCACACGGGAACCCTCCCCCGCAGCCCTGACACGCACACGGGGACCCTCCCCCGCAGCCCTGTCCCGCTCACGGCTAACCGCCCCCGCAGCCCTGTCCCGCTCACGGGGACCGGCCCCCGCAGACCTGACCCGCACACGGGGAACCTCCCCCGCAGCCCTGACCCGCACACGGGGACCCTCCCCCGCAGTCCTGTCCCGCTCACGGCTAACCGCCCCCGCAGCCCTGACGCGCACACGGGGACCCTCCCCCGCAGCCCTGACCCGCACACGGGGACCCTCCCCCGCAGCCCTGTCCCGCTCACGGCTAACCGCCCCCGCAGCCCTGACCCGCACACGGGGACCCTCCCCCGCCGCCCTGACCCGCACACGGGGACCCTCCCCCGCAGCCCTGTCCCGCACACGGGGACCCTCCCCCGCAGCCCTGTCCCGCTCACGGGGACCGGCCCCCGCAGCCCTGACCCGCACACGGGGACCGGCCCCCGCAGCCCTGACCCTCTCACGGGAACCCTCCCCCGCAGCCCTGTCCCGCTGACGGCTAACTGCCCCTGCAGCCCTGACCCGCACACGGGGACCCTCCCCCGCAGCCCTGACCCGCACACGGTGACCGGCCCCCGCAGCCCTGACCCGCACACGGGGACCGGCCCCCGCAGCCCTGTCCCGCTCACGGCGACCGGCCCCCACAGCCCTGACCCGCACACGGGGACCGGCCCCCGCAGCCCTGACCCACACACGGGAACCCTCCCCCGCAGCCCTGACACGCACACGGGGACCCTCCCCCGCAGCCCTGTCCCGCTCACGGCTAACCGCCCCCGCAGCCCTGTCCCGCTCACGGGGACCGGCCCCCGCAGCCCTGACCCGCACACGGGAAACCTCCCCCACAGCCCTGACCCGCACACGGGGACCCTCCCCCGCAGCCCTGTCCCGCTCACGGCTAACCGCCCCCGCAGCCCTGACCCGCACACGGGAACCCTCCCCCGCGGCCCTGACCCGCTCACGGGGACCCTCCCCCGCGGCCCTGACCCGCTCACGGGGACCCTCCCCCGCGGCCCTGACCCGCTCACGGGGACCCTCCCCCGCGGCCCTGACCCGCTCACGGGGACCCTCCCCCGCGGCCCTGACCCGCTCACGGGGACCCTTCCCCGCGGCCCTGACCCGCTCACGGAGACCCTCCCCCGCGGCCCTGACCCGCTCACGGGGACCCTCCCCCGCGACCCTGACCCGCTCACGGGGACCCTTCCCCGCGGCCCTGACCCGCTCACGGGGACCCTTCCCCGCGGCCCTGACCCGCTCACGGGGACCCTTCCCCGCTGCCCTGACCCGCTCACGGGGACCCTCCCCCGCGGCCCTGACCCGCTCACGGGGACCCTCCCCCGCGGCCCTGTCCCGCTCTCGGGGACCGGCCCCCGCGGCCCTGACCCGCACACGGGGACCCTCCCCCGCGGCCCTGACCCGCTCACGGGGACCCTCCCCCGCGGCCCTGACCCGCACACGGGGACCCTCCCCCGCAGCCCTGTCCCGCACACGGGGACCCTCCCCCGCAGCCCTGTACCGCACACGGGGACCCTCCCCCGCAGCCCTGACCCGCACACGGGAAACCTCCGCTGCAGCCCTGACCCGCACACGGGGACCCTCCCCCGCAGCCCTGTCCCGCACACGGGGACCCTCCCCCGCAGCCCTGTCCCGCTGACGGCTAACCGCCCCCGCAGCCCTGTCCCGCTCACGGGGACCGGCCCCCGCAGCCCTGACCCGCACACGGGTACCGGCCCCCGCAGCCCTGACCCGCACACGGGAAACCTCCCCCGCAGCCCTGACCCGCAGACGGGGACCCTCCCCCGCAGCCCTGTCCCGCTCACGGCTAACCGCCCCCGCAGCCCTGACCCGCACACGGGGACCCTCCCCCGCAGCCCTGACCCGCACACGGGGACCCTCCCCCGCAGCCCTGACCCGCACACGGGGACCCTCCCCCGCAGCCCTGACCCACACACGGGGACCCTCCCCCGCAGCCGTGTCCCGCACACGGGGACCCTCCCCCGCAGCCGTGTCCCGCACACGGGGACCCTCCCCCGCAGCCCTGTCCCGCTCACGGGGACCGGCCCCCGCAGCCCTGACCCGCACACGGGGACCGCCCCCCGCCGCCCTGACCCGCACACGGGGACCCTCCCCCGCAGCCCTGTCCCGCTCACGGGGACCGGCCCCCCGCAGCCCTGACCCCGCACACGGGGACCGGCCCCCGCAGCCCTGACCCGCACACGGGAACCCTCCCCCGCAGCCCTGTCCCGCTCACGGCTAACTGCCCCGGCAACCCTGTCCCGCACACGGGGACCCTCCCCCGCAGCCCTGACCCGCACACGGGGACCCTCCCCCGCAGCCCTGTCCCGCTCACGGTGACCGGCCCCCGCAGCCCTGTCCCGCTCACGGGGACCCGGCCCCCGCAGCCCTGACCCGCACACGGGGACCGGCCCCCGCAGCCCTGACCCGCACACGGGAACCCTCCCCCGCAGCCCTGACCCGCACACGGGAACCCTCCCCCGCAGCCCTGACCCGCACACGGGGACCCTCCCCCGCAGCCCTGTCCCGCTCACAGCTAACCGCCCCCGCTGCCCTGTCCCGCTCACGGGTACCGGCCCCCGCAGCCCTGACCCGCACACGGGAAACCTCCCCCGCAGCCCTGTCCCGCTCACGGGGACCCTCCCCCGCAGCCCTGTCCCGCTCACGGCTTAATGCCCCCGCAGCCCTGTCCCGCTCACGGGGACCGGCCCCCGCAGCCCTGTCCCGCTCACGGGGTCCGGCCCCCGCAGCCCTGTCCCGCACACGGGGACCCTCCCCCGCAGCCCTGTCCCGCACACGGGGACCCTCCCCCGCAGCCCTGTCCCGCACACGGGGACCCTCCCCCGCAGCCCTGTCCCGCACACGGGGACCCTCCCCCGCAGCCCTGTCCCGCACACGGGGACCCTCCCCCGCAGCCCAGTCCCGCACACGGGGACCCTCCCCCGCAGCCCTGTCCCGCACACGGGGACCCTCCCCCGCAGCCGTGTCCCGCACACGGGGACCCTCCCCCGCAGCCGTGTCCCGCACACGGGGACCCTCCCCCGCAGCCCTGTCCCGCTCACGGCGACCGGCCCCCGCAGCCCTGACCCGCACACGGGGACCGGCCCCCGCAGCCCTGACCCGCACACGGGAAACCTCCCCCGCAGCCCTGACCCGCACACGGGGACCCTCCCCCGCAGCCCTGTCCCGCTCACGGGGAACCTCCCCCGCAGCCCTGTCCCGCTCACGGGGAACCTCCCCCGCAGCCCTGTCCCGCTCACGGGGTCCGGCCCCCGCAGCCCTGTCCCGCACACGGGGACCCTCCCCCGCAGCCCTGTCCCGCACACGGGGACCCTCCCCCGCAGCCCTGTCCCGCACACGGGGACCCTCCCCCGCAGCCCAGTCCCGCACACGGGGACCCTCCCCCGCAGCCCTGTCCCGCACACGGGGACCCTCCCCCGCAGCCGTGTCCCGCACACGGGGACCCTCCCCCGCAGCCGTGTCCCGCACACGGGGACCCTCCCCCGCAGCCCTGTCCCGCTCACGGCGACCGGCCCCCGCAGCCCTGACCCGCACACGGGGACCGGCCCCCGCAGCCCTGACCCGCACACGGGAAACCTCCCCCGCAGCCCTGACCCGCACACGGGGACCCTCCCCCGCAGCCCTGTCCCGCTCACGGGGAACCTCCCCCGCAGCCCTGTCCCGCTCACGGGGACCCTCCCCCGCAGCCCTGACCCGCACACGGGGACCCTCCCCCGCAGCCGTGTCCCGCACACGGGGACCCTCCCCCGCAGCCGTGTCCCGCACACGGGGACCCTCCCCCGCAGCCGTGTCCCGCACACGGGGACCCTCCCCCGCAGCCGTGTCCCGCACACGGGGACCCTCCCCCGCAGCCCTGTCCCGCTCACGGGGACCGGCCCCCGCAGCCCTGTCCCGCTCACGGGGACCGGCCCCCGCAGCCCTGACCCGCACACGGGAACCCTCTCCCGCAGCCCTGTCCCGCTCACGGCTAACTGCCCCCGCAGCCCTGACCCGCACACGGGGACCCTCCCCCGCAGCCCTGACCCGCACACGGTGACCCTCCCCCGCAGCCCTGACCCGCAGACGGGGACCCTCCCCCGCAGCCCTGTCCCGCTCACGGCTAACCGCCCCCGCAGCCCTGACCCGCACACGGGGACCCTCCCCCGCAGCCCTGACCCGCACACGGGGACCCTCCCCCGCAGCCCTGTCCTGCTCACGGCTAACCGCCCCCGCAGCCCTGACCCGCTCACGGGGACCGGCCCCCGTAGCCCTGACCCGCTCACGGGGACCCTCCCCCGCGGCCCTGACCCGCTCACGGGGACCCTCCCCCGCAGCCCTGTCCCGCTCACGGCTTAATGCCCCCGCAGCCCTGTCCCGCTCACGGGGACCGGCCCCCGCAGCCCTGACCCGCACACGGGGACCCTCCCCCGCAGCCCTGTCCCGCACACGGGGACCCTCCCCCGCAGCCCTGTCCCGCTCACGGCTAACCGCCCCCGCACCCCTGTCCCGCTCACGGGGACCGGCCCCCGCAGCCCTGACCCGCACACGGGGACCCTCCCCCGCAGCCCTGTCCCGCTCACGGGGACCGGCCCCCGCAGCCCTGTCCCGCTCACGGGGACCGGCCCCCGCAGCCCTGTCCCGCTCACGGGGACCGGCCCCCGCAGCCCTGACCCGCTCGCGGGACCCTCCCCCGCGGCCCTGACCCGCTCATGGGGACCCTCCCCCGCAGCCCTGTCCCGCTTACGGCTTAATGCCCCCGCAGCCCTGTCCCGCTCACGGGGACCGGCCCCCGCAGCCCTGACCCGCACACGGGGACCCTCCCCCGCAGCCCTGTCCCGCACACGGGAACCCTCCCCCGCAGCCCTGTCCCGCTCACGGCTAACCGCCCCCGCACCCCTGTCCCGCTCACGGGGACCGGCCCCCGCGGCCCTGTCCCGCTCACGGGGACCGGCCCCCGCGGCCCTGACCCGCTCGCGGGGACCCTCCCCCGCGGCCCTGACCCGCTCACGGGGACTCTCCCCCGCAGCCGTGTCCCGCACACGGTGACCCTCCCCCGCAGCCGTGTCCCGCACACGGGGACCCTCCCCCGCAGCCGTGTCCCGCACACGGGGACCCCTCCCCCGCAGCCATGTCCGCACACGGGGACCCTCCCCCGCAGCCTGTCCCGCTCACGGGGACGGGCCGCCGCAGCCCCGACCCGCACACGGGGACCGGCCCCCGCAGCCCTGACCCGCACACGGGGACCGGCCCTCGCAGCCCTGTCCCGCTCACGGGGACCGGCCCCCGCAGCCCTGACCCGCACACGGGACCGGCCCCCGCAGCCCTGACCCGCACACGGGAACCCTCCCCCGCAGCCCTGTCCCGCTCACGGCTAACTGCCCCCCGCAGCCCTGACCCGCACACGGGACCCTCCCCCGCAGCCCTGACCCGCACACGGTGACCCTCCCCGCAGCCCTGTCCCGCACACGGGGACCCTCCCCCGCAGCCCTGTCCCGCTCACGGGGACCGGCCCCCGCAGCCCTGACCCGCACACGGGGACCGGCCCCCGCAGCGCTGACCCGCACACGGGGACCCTCCCCCGCAGCCCTGTCCTGCTCACGGCTAACCGCCCCCGCAGCCCTGTCCCGCTCACGGGGACCGGCCCCCGCAGCCCTGACCCGCACACGGGGAAACCTCCCTCGCTGCCCTGTCCCGCTCAGGGCTAACCGCCCCCGCAGCCCTGACCCGCTCACGGGGACCGGCCCCCGCAGCCCTGACCCGCTCACGGGGACCGGCCCCCGCAGCCCTGACCCGCTCACGGGGACCCTCCCCCGCGGCCATGACCCGCTCACGGGGACCCTCCCCCGCAGCCCTGTCCCGCTCACGGCTTAATGCCCCCGCAGCCCTGTCCCGCTCACGGGGACCGGCCTCCGCAGCCCTGACCCGCACACGGGGACCCTCCCCCGCAGCCCTGTCCCGCACACGGGAACCCTCCCCCCGCAGCCCTGTCCCGCTCACGGCTAACCGCCCCCCGCACCCTGTCCCGCTCACGGGGACCGGCCCCCGCAGCCCTGACCCGCACACGGGACCGGCCCCCGCAGCCCTGTCCCGCTCACGGGGACCGGCCCCCGCAGCCCTGTCCCGCTCACGGGGACCGGCCCCCGCAGCCCTGACCCGCTCGCGGGGACCCTCCCCCGCGGCCCTGACCCGCTCACGGGGACCCTCCCCCGCAGCCCTGTCCCGCTTACGGCTTAATGCCCCCGCAGCCCTGTCCCGCTCACGGGGACCGCCCCCGCAGCCCTGACCCGCACACGGGGACCCTCCCCCGCAGCCCTGTCCCGCACACGGGAACCCTCCCCCGCAGCCCTGTCCCGCTCACGGCTAACCGCCCCGCACCCCTGTCCCGCTCACGGGGACCGGCCCCCGCAGCCCTGACCCGCACACGGGGACCCTCCCCCGCAGCCCTGTCCCGCTCACGGGGACCGGCCCCCGCAGCCCTGTCCCGCTCACGGGGACCGGCCCCCGCAGCCCTGTCCCGCTCACGGGGACAGGGCCCCGCAGCCCTGACCCGCTCGCGGGGACCCTCCCCCGCTGCCCTGTCCCGCTCACGGGGACCCTCCCCGCAGCCCTGTCCCGCTTACGGCTTAATGCCCCTGCAGCCCTGTCCCGCTCACGGGGACCGGCCCCCGCAAGCCTGTCCCGCTCACGGGACCGGCCCCGCAGCCCTTATCCGCTCACGGGGACCCTCCCCCGCGGCCCTGACCCGCACACGGGGACCCTCCCCGCGGCCCTGACCGGCTCACGGGGACCCTCCCCCGCTGCCCTGTCCCGCACCCGGGACCGGCCCCCGCGGCCCTGACCCGCACACGGGCACCCTCCCCCGCAGCCCTGTCCAGCTCACGGCTTTCTGCCCCCGCAGCCCTGTCCCGCTCACGGGGACCGGCCCCGCAGCCCTGACCCGCTCAGGGGGACCTCCCCCGCAGCCCTGTCCTGCTCACGGCTAATTGCCCCCGCAGCCCTGTCCCGCTCACGGGGACCGGCCCCCGCATCCCTGACCCGCACACGGGGACCGGCCCCACAGCCCTCACCCGCACTCGGGAACCCTCCCCCGCAGCCCTGTCCCGCTCACGGCTAACTGCCCCCGCAGCCCTGACCCGCACACGGGGACTCTCCCCCGCAGCCCTGACCCGCTCACGGGTACCCTCCCCCGCAGCCCTGTCCACTCACGGGGACCGGCCCCCGCAGCCCTGACCCGCACACGGGGACCCTCCCCGCAGCCCTGACCCGCTCACGGGGACCCTCCCCCGCAGCCCTGTCCCGCTCACGGGGACCGGCCCCCGCAGCCCTGTCCCGCTCACGGGGACCGGCCCCCGCAGCCCTGTCCCGCTCACGGCTAACCGCCCCCGCAGCCCTGACCCGCACACGGGAACCCTCCCCCGCAGCCCTGACACGCACACGGGGACCCTCCCCCGCGGCCCTGACCCGCTCACGGGGACCCTCCCCGCGGCCCTGACCCGCTCACGGGGACCTCCCCCGCGGCCCTGACCCGCTCACGGGGACCCTCCCCCGCGGCCCTGACCGCTCACGGGACCCCTCCCCCGCGGCCCTGACCCGCTCACGGAGACCCTCCCCCGCGGGCCCTGACCCGCTCACGGGGACCCTCCCCCGCGACCCCTGACCCGCTCACGGGGACCCTTCCCCGCGGCCCTGACCCGCTCACGGGAGACCCTTCCCCGCGGCCCTGACCCGCTCACGGGGACCCTTCCCCGCTGCCCTGACCCGCTCACGGGGACCCTCCCCCGCGGGCCCTGACCCGCTCACGGGGACCCTCCCCCGCGGCCCTGTCCCGTTCTTGGGGACCGGCCCCCGCGGCCCTGTCCCGCACACGGGGACCCTCCCCCGCGGCCTGACCCGCTCACGGGGACCCTCCCCCGCGGCCCTGACCCGCACACGGGGACCCTCCCCCGCAGCCCTGTCCCGCACACGGGGACCCTCCCCCGCAGCCCTGTACCGCACACGGGGACCCTCCCCGCAGCCCTGACCCGCACACGGGAAACCTCCGCTGCAGCCCTGACCCGCACACGGGGACCCTCCCCCGCAGCCCTGTCCCGCTCACGGCTAACCGCCCCCGCAGCCCTGACCCGCACACGGGGACCCTCCCCCGCAGCCCTGTCCCGCACACGGGGACCCTCCCCCGCAGCCGTGTCCCGCACACGGGGACCCTCCCCCGCAGCCCTGTCCCGCTCACGGCTTAATGCCCCCGCAGCCCTGTCCCGCTCACGGGGACCGGCCCCCGCAGCCCTGACCCGCACACGGGGACCCTCCCCGCAGCCCTGTCCCGCTCACGGGACCGGCCCCGCAGCCCTGTCCCGCTCACGGGGACCGGCCCCCGCAGCCCTGTCCCGCTCACGGGGACCGGCCCCCGCAGCCCTGACCCGCTCGCGGGACCCTCCCCCGCGGCCCTGACCCGCTCATGGGGACCCTCCCCCGCAGCCCTGTCCCGCTTACGGCTTAATGCCCCCGCAGCCCTGTCCCGCTCACGGGGACCGGCCCCCGCAGCCCTGACCCGCACACGGGGACCCTCCCCCGCAGCCCTGTCCCGCACACGGGAACCCTCCCCCGCAGCCCTGTCCCGCTCACGGCTAACCGCCCCCGCACCCCTGTCCGCTCACGGGGACCGGCCCCCGCGGCCCTGTCCCGCTCACGGGGACCGGCCCCCGCGGCCCTGACCCGCTGGGACCCTCCCCGCGGCCCTGACCCGCTCACGGGGACTCTCCCCCGCAGCCGTGTCCCGCACACGGTGACCCTCCCCCGCAGCCGTGTCCCGCACACGGGGACCCTCCCCCGCAGCCGTGTCCCGCACACGGGGACCCTCCCCCGCAGCCATGTCCCGCACACGGGGACCCTCCCCCGCAGCCCTGTCCCGCTCACGGGGACCGGCCGCCGCAGCCCGACCCGCACACGGGGACCGGCCCCCGCAGCCCTGACCCGCACACGGGGACCGGCCCTCGCAGCCCTGTCCCGCTCACGGGGACCGGCCCCCGCAGCCCTGACCCGCACACGGGGACCGGCCCCCGGCAGCCCTGACCCGCACACGGGAACCCTCCCCCGCAGCCCTGTCCCGCTCACGGCTAACTGCCCCCGCAGCCCTGACCCGCACACGGGGACCCTCCCCCGCAGCCCTGACCCGCACACGGTGACCCTCCCCCGCAGCCCTGTCCCGCACACGGGGACCCTCCCCCGCAGCTCTGTCCCGCTCACGGGGACCGGCCCCCGCAGCCCTGACCCGCACACGGGGACCGGCCCCCGCAGCGCTGACCCGCACACGGGGACCCTCCCCCGCAGCCCTGTCCCGCTCACGGCTTAATGCCCCCGCAGCCCTGTCCCGCTCACGGGGACCGGCCTCCGCAGCCCTGACCCGCACACGGGGACCGGCCCCCGCAGCCCTGTCCCGCTCACGGGGACCGGCCCCCGCAGCCCTGTCCCGCTCACGGGGACCGGCCCCCGCAGCCCTGACCCGCTCGCGGGGACCCTCCCCCGCGGCCCTGACCCGCTCACGGGGACCCTCCCCCGCAGCCCTGTCCCGCTTACGGCTTAATGCCCCCGCAGCCCTGTCCCGCTCACGGGGACCGGCCCCCGCAGCCCTGACCCGCACACGGGGACCCTCCCCGCAGCCCTGTCCCGCACACGGGAACCCTCCCCCGCAGCCCTGTCCCGCTCACGGCTAACCGCCCCCGCACCCCTGTCCCGCTCACGGGGACCGGCCCCCGCAGCCCTGACCCGCACACGGGGACCCTCCCCCGCAGCCCTGTCCCGCTCACGGGGACCGGCCCCCGCAGCCCTGTCCCGCTCACGGGGACCGGCCCCCGCAGCCCTGTCCCGCTCACGGGGACCGGCCCCCGCAGCCCTGACCCGCTCGCGGGGACCCTCCCCCGCTGCCCTGTCCCGCTCACGGGGACCCTCCCCCGCAGCCCTGTCCCGCTTACGGCTTAATGCCCCTGCAGCCCTGTCCCGCTCACGGGGACCGGCCCCCGCAGCCCTGTCCCGCTCACGGGGACCGGCCCCCGCAGCCCTTATCCGCTCACGGGGACCCTCCCCCGCGGCCCTGACCCGCACACGGGGACCCTCCCCCGCGGCCCTGACCGGCTCACGGGACCCTCCCCCGCTGCCCTGTCCCGCACCCGGGACCGGCCCCCGCGGCCCTGACCCGCACACGGGGACCCTCCCCCGCAGCCCTGTCCAGCTCACGGCTTTCTGCCCCCGCAGCCCTGTCCCGCTCACGGGGACCGGCCCCCGCAGCCCTGACCCGCTCAGGGGGACCCTCCCCCGCAGCCCTGTCCTGCTCACGGCTAATTGCCCCCGCAGCCCTGTCCCGCTCACGGGGACCGGCCCCCGCATCCCTGACCTGCACACGGGGACCGGCCCCACAGCCCTCACCCGCACTCGGGAACCCTCCCCCGCAGCCCTGTCCCGCTCACGGCTAACTGCCCCCGCAGCCCTGACCCGCACACGGGGACTCTCCCCCGCAGCCCTGACCCGCTCACGGGTACCCTCCCCCGCAGCCCTGTCCCACTCACGGGGACCGGCCCCCGCAGCCCTGACCCGCACACGGGGACCCTCCCCCGCAGCCCTGACCCGCTCACGGGGACCCTCCCCCGCAGCCCTGTCCCGCTCACGGGGACCGGCCCCCGCAGCCCTGTCCCGCTCACGGGGACCGGCCCCCGCAGCCCTGTCCCGCTCACGGCTAACCGCCCCCGCAGCCCTGACCCGCACACGGGAACCCTCCCCCGCAGCCCTGACACGCACACGGGGACCCTCCCCCGCGGCCCTGACCCGCTCACGGGGACCCTCCCCCGCGGCCCTGACCCGCTCACGGGGACCCTCCCCCGCGGCCCTGACCCGCTCACGGGGACCCTCCCCCGCGGCCCTGACCCGCTCACGGGGACCCTCCCCCGCGGCCCTGACCCGCTCACGGAGACCCTCCCCCGCGGCCCTGACCCGCTCACGGGGACCCTCCCCCGCGACCCTGACCCGCTCACGGGGACCCTTCCCCGCGGCCCTGACCCGCTCACGGGGACCCTTCCCCGCGGCCCTGACCCGCTCACGGGGACCCTTCCCGCTGCCCTGACCCGCTCACGGGGACCCTCCCCCGCGGCCCTGACCCGCTCACGGGACCCTCCCCCGCGGCCCTGTCCCGTTCTCGGGGACCGGCCCCCGCGGCCCTGTCCCGCACACGGGGACCCTCCCCGCGGCCCTGACCCGCTCACGGGGACCCTCCCCCGCGGCCCTGACCCGCACACGGGGACCCTCCCCCGCAGCCCTGTCCCGCACACGGGGACCCTCCCCCGCAGCCCTGTACCGCACACGGGGACCCTCCCCCGCAGCCCTGACCCGCACACGGGAAACCTCCGCTGCAGCCCTGACCCGCACACGGGGACCCTCCCCCGCAGCCCTGTCCCGCTCACGGCTACCGCCCCCGCAGCCCTGACCCGCACACGGGGACCCTCCCCCGCAGCCCTGTCCCGCACACGGGGACCCTCCCCGCAGCCGTGTCCCGCACACGGGGACCCTCCCCCCGCAGCCCTGTCCCGCTCACGGCTTAATGCCCCCGCAGCCCTGTCCCGCTCACGGGGACCGGCCCCCGCAGCCCTGACCCGCACACGGGGACCCTCCCCCGCAGCCCTGTCCCGCTCACGGGGGACCGGCCCCCGCAGCCCTGTCCCGCTCACGGGGACCGGCCCCCGCAGCCCTGTCCCGCTCACGGGGACCGGCCCCCGCAGCCCTGACCCGCTCGCGGGGACCCTCCCCCGCGGCCCTGACCCGCTCATGGGGACCCTCCCCCGCAGCCCTGTCCCGCTTACGGCTTAATGCCCCCGCAGCCCTGTCCCGCTCACGGGGACCGGCCCCCGCAGCCCTGACCCGCACACGGGGACCCTCCCCCGCAGCCCTGTCCCGCACACGGGAACCCTCCCCCGCAGCCCTGTCCCGCTCACGGCTAACCGCCCCCGCACCCCTGTCCCGCTCACGGGGACCGGCCCCCGCGGCCCTGTCCCGCTCACGGGGACCGGCCCCCGCGGCCCTGACCCGCTCGCGGGGACCCTCCCCCGCGGCCCTGACCCGCTCACGGGGACTCTCCCCCGCAGCCGTGTCCCGCACACGGTGACCCTCCCCCGCAGCCGTGTCCCGCACACGGGGACCCTCCCCCGCAGCCGTGTCCCGCACACGGGGACCCTCCCCCGCAGCCATGTCCCGCACACGGGGACCCTCCCCCGCAGCCCTGTCCCGCTCACGGGGACCGGCCGCCGCAGCCCGACCCGCACACGGGGACCGGCCCCCGCAGCCCTGACCCGCACACGGGGACCGGCCCTCGCAGCCCTGTCCCGCTCACGGGGACCGGCCCCCGCAGCCCTGACCCGCACACGGGGACCGGCCCCCGCAGCCCTGACCCGCACACGGGAACCCTCCCCCGCAGCCCTGTCCCGCTCACGGCTAACTGCCCCCGCAGCCCTGACCCGCACACGGGGACCCTCCCCCGCAGCCCTGACCCGCACACGGTGACCCTCCCCCGCAGCCCTGTCCCGCACAACGGGGACCCTCCCCCGCAGCTCTGTCCCGCTCACGGGGACCGGCCCCCGCAGCCCCTGACCCGCACACGGGGACCGGCCCCCGCAGCGCTGACCCGCACACGGGGACCCTCCCCCGCAGCCCTGTCCTGCTCACGGCTAACCGCCCCCGCAGCCCTGTCCCGCTCACGGGGACCGGCCCCCGCAGCCCTGACCCGCACACGGGAAACCTCCCTCGCTGCCCTGTCCCGCTCAGGGCTAACCGCCCCCGCAGCCCTGACCCGCTCACGGGGACCGGCCCCCGCAGCCCTGACCCGCTCACGGGGACCGGCCCCCGCAGCCCTGACCCGCTCACGGGGACCCTCCCCCGCGGCCCTGACCCGCTCACGGGGACCCTCCCCCGCAGCCCTGTCCCGCTCACGGCTTAATGCCCCCGCAGCCCTGTCCCGCTCACGGGGACCGGCCTCCGCAGCCCTGACCCGCACACGGGGACCCTCCCCCGCAGCCCTGTCCCGCACACGGGAACCCTCCCCCGCAGCCCTGTCCCGCTCACGGCTAACCGCCCCCGCACCCCTGTCCCGCTCACGGGGACCGGCCCCCGCAGCCCTGACCCGCACACGGGGACCGGCCCCCGCAGCCCTGTCCCGCTCACGGGGACCAGCCCCCGCAGCCCTGTCCCGCTCACGGGGACCGGCCCCCCGCAGCCCTGACCCGCTCGCGGGGACCCTCCCCCGCGGCCCTGACCCGCTCACGGGGACCCTCCCCCGCAGCCCTGTCCCGCTTACGGCTTAATGCCCCCGCAGCCCTGTCCCGCTCACGGGGACCGGCCCCCGCAGCCCTGACCCGCACACGGGGACCCTCCCCCGCAGCCCTGTCCCGCAACACGGGAACCCTCCCCCGCAGCCTGTCCCGCTCACGGCTAACCGCCCCCGCACCCCTGTCCCGCTCACGGGGACCGGCCCCCGCAGCCCTGACCCGCACACGGGGACCCTCCCCCGCAGCCCTGTCCCGCTCACGGGACCGGCCCCCGCAGCCCTGTCCCGCTCACGGGGACCGGCCCCCGCAGCCCTGTCCCGCTCACGGGGACCGGCCCCCGCAGCCCTGACCCGCTCGCGGGGACCCTCCCCGCTGCCCTGTCCGCTCACGGGGACCCTCCCCCGCAGCCTTGTCCCGCTTACGGCTTAATGCCCCTGCAGCCCTGTCCCGCTCACGGGGACCGGCCCCCGCAGCCCTGTCCCGCTCACGGGGACCGGCCCCCGCAGCCCTTATCCGCTCACGGGGACCCTCCCCCGCGGCCCTGACCCGCACACGGGGACCCTCCCCCGCGGCCCTGACCCGCTCACGGGGACCCTCCCCCGCTGCCCTGTCCCGCACCCGGGGACCGGCCCCCGCGGCCCTGACCCGCACACGGGGACCCTCCCCCGCAGCCCTGTCCAGCTCACGGCTTTCTGCCCCCGCAGCCCTGTCCCGCTCACGGGGACCGGCCCCCGCAGCCCTGACCCGCTCAGGGGGACCCTCCCCGCAGCCCTGTCCTGCTCACGGCTAATTGCCCCCGCAGCCCTGTCCCGCTCACGGGGACCGGCCCCCGCATTCCCTGACCCGCACACGGGGACCGGCCCCACAGCCCTCACCCGCACTCGGGAACCCTCCCCCGCAGCCCTGTCCCCGCTCACGGCTAACTGCCCCCGCAGCCCTGACCCGCACACGGGGACTCTCCCCCGCAGCCCTGACCCGCTCACGGGTACCCTCCCCCGCAGCCCTGTCCCACTCACGGGGGACCGGCCCCCGCAGCCCTGACCCGCACACGGGGACCCTCCCCCGCAGCCCTGACCCGCTCACGGGGACCCTCCCCCGCAGCCCTGTCCCGCTCACGGGGACCGCCCCCGCAGCCCTGTCCCGCTCACGGGGACCGGCCCCCCGCAGCCCTGTCCCGCTCACGGCTAACCGCCCCCGCAGCCCTGACCCGCACACGGGAACCCTCCCCCGCAGCCCTGACACGCACACGGGGACCCTCCCCCGCGGCCCTGACCCGCTCACGGGGACCCTCCCCCGCGGCCCTGACCCGCTCACGGGGACCCTCCCCCCGCGGCCCTGACCCGCTCACGGGGACCCTCCCCCGCGGCCCTGACCCGCTCACGGGGACCCTCCCCCGCGGCCCTGACCCGCTCACGGGGACCCTCCCCCGCGGCCCTGACCCGCTCACGGAGACCCTCCCCCGCGGCCCTGACCCGCTCACGGGGACCCTCCCCCGCGACCCTGACCCGCTCACGGGGACCCTTCCCCGCGGCCCTGACCCGCTCACGGGGACCCTTCCCCGCGGCCCCTGACCCGCTCACGGGGACCCTTCCCCGCTGCCCTGACCCGCTCACGGGGACCCTCCCCCGCGGCCCTGACCCGCTCACGGGACCCACCCCCGCGGCCCTGTCCCGTTCTCGGGGACCGGCCCCCGCGGCCCTGTCCCGCACACGGGGACCCTCCCCCGCGGCCCTGACCCGCTCACGGGGACCCTCCCCCGCGGCCCTGACCCGCACACGGGGACCCTCCCCCGCAGCCCTGTCCCGCACACGGGGACCCTCCCCCGCAGCCCTGTACCGCACACGGGGACCCTCCCCCGCAGCCCTGACCCGCACACGGGAAACCTCCGCTGCAGCCCTGACCCGCACACGGGGACCCTCCCCCGCAGCCTGTCCCGCTCACGGCTAACCGCCCCCGCAGCCCTGACCCGCACACGGGGACCCTCCCCCGCAGCCCTGTCCCGCACACGGGGACCCCTCCCCCGCAGCCGTGTCCCGCACACGGGGACCCTCCCCCGCAGCCCTGTCCCGCTGACGGCTAACCGCCCCCGCAGCCCTGTCCCGCTCACGGGGACCGGCCCCCGCAGCCCTGACCCGCACACGGGTACCGGCCCCCGCAGCCCTGACCCGCACACGGGAAACCTCCCCGCAGCCCTGACCCGCAGACGGGGACCCTCCCCCGCAGCCCTGTCCCGCTCACGGCTAACCGCCCCCGCAGCCCTGACCCGCACACGGGGACCCTCCCCCGCAGCCCTGACCCGCACACGGGGACCCTCCCCCGCAGCCCTGACCCGCACACGGGGACCCTCCCCCGCAGCCGTGTCCCGCACACGGGGACCCTCCCCCGCAGCCGTGTCCCGCACACGGGGACCCTCCCCCGCAGCCCTGTCCCGCTCACGGGGACCGGCCCCCGCAGCCCTGACCCGCACACGGGGACCCGCCCCCCGCCGCCCTGACCCGCACACGGGGACCCTCCCCCGCAGCCCTGTCCCGCTCACGGGGACCGGCCCCCGCAGCCCTGACCCGCACACGGGGACCGGCCCCCGCAGCCCTGACCCGACACGGGAACCCTCCCCCGCAGCCCTGTCCCGCTCACGGCTAACTGCCCCCGCAGCCCTGACCCGCACACGGGACCCTCCCCCGCAGCCCTGACCCGCACACGGTGACCCTCCCCCGCAGCCCTGTCCCGCACACGGGGACCCTCCCCGCAGCCCTGTCCCCGCTCACGAGGACCGGCCCCCGCAGCCCTGACCCGCACACGGGGACCGGCCCCCGCAGCCCTGACCCGCACACGGGGACCCTCCCCCGCAGCCCTGTCCTGCTCACGGCTAACCGCCCCCGCAGCCCTGTCCCGCTCACGGGGACCGGCCCCCGCAGCCCTGACCCGCACACGGGAAACCTCCCCCGCTGCCCTGTCCCTCTCAGGGCTAACCGCCCCCGCAGCCCTGACCCGCTCACGGGGACCGGCCCCCGCAGCCCTGACCCGCTCACGGGGACCGGCCCCCGCAGCCCTGACCCGCTCACGGGGACCCTCCCCCGCGGCCCTGACCCGCTCACGGGGACCCTCCCCCGCAGCCCTGTCCCGCTCACGGCTTAATGCCCCCGCAGCCCTGTCCCGCTCACGGGGACCGGCCCCCGCAGCCCTGACCCGCACACGGGGACCCCTCCCCCGCAGCCCTGTCCCGCACACGGGGACCCTCCCCCGCAGCCCTGTCCCGCTCACGGCTAACCGCCCCCGCACCCCTGTCCCGCTCACGGGGACCGGCCCCCGCAGCCCTGACCCGCACACGGGAAACCTCCCCGCAGCCCTGTCCCGCTCACGGGGACCGGCCCCCGCAGCCCTGTCCCGCTCACGGGGACCGGCCCCCCGCAGCCCTGACCCGCTCACGGGGACCCTCCCCCGCGGCCCTGACCCGCTCATGGGGACTCTCCCCCGCAGCCCTGTCCCGCTCACGGCTTAATGCCCCCGCAGCCCTGTCCCGCTCACGGGGACCGGCCCCCGCAGCCCTGACCCGCACACGGGGACCCTCCCCCGCAGCCCTGTCCCGCACACGGGGACCCTCCCCCGCAGCCCTGTCCCGCTCACGGCTAACCGCCCCCGCACCCCTGTCCCGCTCACGGGGACCGGCCCCCGCAGCCCTGACCCGCACACGGGGACCCTCCCCGCAGCCCTGTCCCGCTCACGGGGACCGGCCCCCGCAGCCCTGTCCCGCTCACGGGGACCGGCCCCCGCAGCCCTGACCCGCTCACGGGGACCCTCCCCCGCGGCCCTGACCCGCTCATGGGGACTCTCCCCGCAGCCCTGTCCCGCTCACGGCTTAATGCCCCCGCAGCCCTGTCCCGCTCACGGGGACCGGCCCCCGCAGCCCTGACCCGCACACGGGGACCCTCCCCCGCAGCCCTGTCCCGCACACGGGGACCCTCCCCCGCAGCCCTGTCCCGCTCACGGCTAACCGCCCCCGCACCCCTGTCCCGCTCACGGGGACCGGCCCCCGCAGCCCTGACCCGCACACGGGGACCCTCCCCCGCAGCCCTGTCCCGCTCACGGGGACCGGCCCCCGCAGCCCTGTCCCGCTCACGGGGACCGGCCCCCGCAGCCCTGTCCCGCTCACGGGGACCGGCCCCCGCAGCCCTGACCCGCTCGCGGGGACCCTCCCCGCGGCCCTGACCCGCTCATGGGGACCCTCCCCCGCAGCCCTGTCCCGCTTACGGCTTAATGCCCCCGCAGCCCTGTCCCGCTCACGGGGACCGGCCCCCGCAGCCCTGACCCGCACACGGGGACCCTCCCCCGCAGCCCTGTCCCGCACACGGGAACCCTCCCCCGCAGCCCTGTCCCGCTCACGGCTAACCGCCCCCGCACCCCTGTCCCGCTCACGGGGACCGGCCCCCCGCAGCCCTGTCCCGCTCACGGGGACCGGCCCCCGCGGCCCTGACCCGCTCGCGGGGACCCTCCCCCGCGGCCCTGACCCGCTCACGGGGACTCTCCCCCGCAGCCGTGTCCCGCACACGGTGACCCTCCCCCGCAGCCGTGTCCCGCACACGGGGACCCTCCCCCGCAGCCGTGTCCCGCACACGGGGACCCTCCCCCGCAGCCATGTCCCGCACACGGGGACCCTCCCCCGCAGCCCTGTCCCGCTCACGGGGACCGGCCCCTGCAGCCCCGACCCGCACACGGGGACCGGCCCCCGCAGCCCTGACCCGCACACGGGGACCGGCCCCCGCAGCCCTGTCCCGCTCACGGGGACCGGCCCCGCAGCCCTGACCCGCACACGGGGACCGGCCCCCGCAGCCCTGACCCGCACACGGGAACCCTCCCCCGCAGCCCTGTCCCGCTCACGGCTACTGCCCCCGCAGCCCTGACCCGCACACGGGGACCCTCCCCCGCAGCCCTGACCCGCACACGGTGACCCTCCCCGCAGCCCTGTCCCGCACACGGGGACCCTCCCCCGCAGCCCTGTCCCGCTCACGGGACCGGCCCCCGCAGCCCTGACCCGCACACGGGACCGGCCCCCGCAGCCCTGACCCGCACACGGGGACCCTCCCCCGCAGCCCTGTCCTGCTCACGGCTAACCGCCCCCGCAGCCCTGTCCCGCTCACGGGGACCGGCCCCCGCAGCCCTGACCCGCACACGGGAAACCTCCCTCGCTGCCCTGTCCCGCTCAGGGCTAACCGCCCCCGCAGCCCTGACCCGCTCACGGGGACCGGCCCCCGCAGCCCTGACCCGCTCACGGGGACCGGCCCCCGCAGCCCTGACCCGCTCACGGGGACCCTCCCCCGCGGCCCTGACCCGCTCACGGGGACCCTCCCCCGCAGCCCTGTCCCGCTCACGGCTAATGCCCCGCAGCCCTGTCCCGCTCACGGGGACCGGCCTCCGCAGCCCTGACCCGCACACGGGGACCCTCCCCCGCAGCCCTGTCCCGCACACGGGAACCCTCCCCCGCAGCCCTGTCCCGCTCACGGCTAACCGCCCCCGCACCCCTGTCCCGCCTCACGGGGACCGGCCCCCGCAGCCCTGACCCGCTCAGGGGGACCCTCCCCCGCAGCCCTGTCCTGCTCACGGCTAATTGCCCCCGCAGCCCTGTCCCGCTCACGGGGACCGGCCCCCGCATCCCTGACCCGCACACGGGACCGGCCCCACAGCCCTGACCCGCACTCGGGAACCCTCCCCCGCAGCCCTGTCCCGCTCACGGCTAACTGCCCCCGCAGCCCTGACCCGCACACGGGGACTCTCCCCCGCAGCCCTGACCCGCTCACGGGTACCCTCCCCCGCAGCCCTGTCCGCTCACGGGGACCGGCCCCCGCAGCCCTGTCCCGCACACGGGGACCCTCCCCCGCAGCCCTGACCCGCTCACGGGGACCCTCCCCCGCAGCCCTGTCCCGCTCACGGGGACCGGCCCCCGCAGCCCTGTCCCGCTCACGGGGACCGGCCCCCGCAGCCCTGTCCCGCTCACGGGGACCGGCCCCCGCAGCCCTGTCCCGCTCACGGGGGACCGGCCCCCGCAGCCCTGTCCCGCTCACAGGGACCGGCCCCCGCAGCCCTGACCTGCTCACGGGGACCCTCCCCCGCAGCCCTGTCCCGCTCACGGGGACCGGCCCCCGCAGCCCTCAACCGCTCACGGGGACTCTCCCCCGCAGCCCTGACCCGCTCACGGGGACCCTCCCCCGCAGCCCTGTCCCGCTCACGGCTATTTGCCACCACAGCCCTGACCCCCTCACAGGGACTGTCCCCCGCAGCCCTGACCCCCTCACAGTCTCTGGCCCCCGCAGCCCTGACGCGCTCACAGCAACTGGCCCCTGCAGTCCTGACCCACTCTCAAACACCCCACCCTCCTCCTCCTCCCCACCCACCCTCCTCCTTCTCTCCCCCGACCCTCTTCCTGCATCCGCCCCGCCCCCACACTCCTCTTCCTTCCCCCCCCACCAACACTCTCCTCCTTCCACCCCCCGACCTCCCTCCTCCTTCCACCCCCCGACCTCCTCCTCCTTCCACCCCACCACCCTCCTCCTTCCACCCCCCGACCCTCCTCCTCTTTCCACCCCCCCCACCCTCCTCCTCCCACCCCCCCACCCTCCTCCTCCACCCACCCCCCACCCTCCTCTTCCTTTCCCACCACCCTCCTCCACAACCTCCTTTGCCCCCACCCTCCCACCTCCCCCCTCACCACCCTCCTCTTCCTCCCCCCCACCCTCCTCCTCCTTCCACCCCCTACCCTCCTCCTCCTTCACCCCCTACCCTCCTCCTCCTTCCAACCCCACCCTCCTCCTCCTTCCAACCCCACCCTCCTCCTCCTTCCACCCCCTACCCTCCTCCTCCTTTCCCCCCACCCTCCTCTTCCTTTCCCCACCAACCCCCCCTCCTTTCCCCCCCAACGCTCCTTTCCCCCACCCCCCCCTTTCCCCCCCACCCCCCCTTTCCCCCGACCACCGTTCTCCTTCCACCCCCTACTCCCCTCCTCCTTCCACCCCTACTCCCCTCCTCCTTCCACCCCCTACTCCCCTCCTCCTTCCACCCCCTACTCCCCTCCTCCTTCCACCCCCTAATCCCCTCCTCCTTCCACCCCCTACTCCCCTCCTCCTTCCACCCCCTACTCCCCTCCTCCTTCCACCCCCTATCCCCCTCCTCCTTCCACCCCCCTATCCCCCTCCTCCTTCCACCCCCTATCCCCCTCCTCCTTCCACCCCCTATCCTCCTCCTCATTGCCCCAACCCTCCTCCTCCTCCTCCTTCCCTCCACAACCCTCCTCCTTTCCCCCCTACCACCCTCCTTCCCCCCCCTACCACCCTCGTCCTTCCACCTCCTACCACCCTTCTTCTCCCCCCCACCCTCCTCCTTCCCCCCCAACCCCCCTCTTGCTCCTCCTTTGTTATCATGGAACAGGAGGAGGGTGGGGTGGAAGGAGGAGTGGTGTGCTGGGGGCAATGGAGGAGTTGAGGAGGAGGAGGAGGAGGAGAGATCAGGGGAACTGCAGATGCTGGAGAATCCACGTGAACAAAGTGTGGAGCTGGATGAACACAGCAGGCCAAGCAGCATCTTAGGAGCAAAAAACTGACGTTTCGGGCCTAGACCCTTCTTCAGAGACGGGGATGGGGAGAGGGAACTGGAATAAATAGGGAGAGAGGGAGAGGCGGACCGAAGAAGGAGAGAAAACAAGATAGGTATTGAGGAGAGTAGAGGTGAGGTCGGGTGAGGATAGGTCAGTCCAGGGAAGATGGCTAGGTCAAGGAGGCAGGATGAGGTAGAGGTAGGAAATGGAGGTGTGGCTTGAGGTGGGACAGAGGGATGGGTGAGAGGAAGAACAGGTTTGGGATGCAGTGGGGGAGGAGACGAGCTGAGCTGGTTTTGGGATGCAGTGGGGGAAGGGGAGATTTTGAAGCTTGCTTTTTCTCTCCATTTTCGGTCCGCCTCCCCCTCTCTCCCTGTTTATTCCAGTTCCCCCACCCCATCCCCGTCTCTGATAGAGGGTCTGGGCCCGAAACGTCAGCTTTTGTGCTCCTGAGATGCTGCTTGGCCTGTTGTGTTCATCCAGCTCCACACTTTGTTAAACTGGATTCTCCAGCATCTGCATTTCCATTATCTCTCCCACCGACCACCCTCCTCCTCATCTCCCTCTCCCTCTCCTCTCCCTCTCCTCTCCCTCTCCCTCTCCCTCTCCATCCTCGTCCTCGTCCTTGTCCTCCTCGACTCCTCCACTCCCCCCACCCTCCTGCTCCTCCTCCTCCTCGGACTCCTCCACTCCCCCCACCCTCCTGCTCCTCCTCCTCCTCGACTCCTCCACTCCCCCCACCCTCCTGCTCCTCCTCCTCCACTCCCCCCACCCTCCTCATCCTCGTCCTCCTCCTCCACTCCACCCACCCTCCTCCTCCTCCTCCCCCCACCATCCTCCCCTCTCACCCCCACCCTCTTCCACCCCCTCCTTCCCCCCCCCCACCCTCTTCCTCCTCCTTCCCCCCCCACCCTCTTCCTCCTCCTTCCCCCCCCCACCCTCTTGCTCCTTCTTCCCGCCCCACCACCCCCTCCTTTGACCATACCCTTCTCCTACTCCTCGTTTCCCCCACCCTCCTGCTCCACCTCCTATTCCCCCCACCCTCTGCCACCCCCTCCTCCTCACAGCCACTTGCCCCCTCCGTCCTCACCCGCACACAGCCACTTGCCCCTGCAGGACTGAGCAACTGACAGCGACTTGCCTCCTCTGTCATTACCCGTCCCCAGCCTCTTCACCCATCCACGGCGACTTTCCTTTCCGTCCTGACTCGCTCACGGCGACTTGCGCCCTCTCTCCAGACGCACTCAGAGCCAGTTGCCCCCGCAGCCCTGACCCGCTCACAGGGACTGGCACCCGCAGCCCGGACCTGCTTACAGGGAGGGTCCCCCGTAGCCCTGTCCCGCTCACAGGGTCTGCCCCCACAGCCCTGACCCGCTCACAGGGACTGGGCCCCACAGCCCTGTCCCGCTGGCAGCGTACTGCCCCCCGCGGCCCTGTCCCACCCACAGCATTCTGCCCCCCGCCGCCATTTCCCGCTCACAGCGGACTGGCCCCGGCAGCCCTATCCCGCTCACAGGGACTGGGCCCCGCAGCCCTGTCCCGCTCACAGCGTACTGCCCCCCGCAGCCGTGTCCGCTCTCAGCGTCTATCACCCGCAGCCGTGACCTGCTCACAGGTACCGGCCCCCTCAGCCCTCACCCGCTCGCAGGGACTGGCCCCTGCAGCCGTGACCCGCTCACAGGGACTGTCCCCCGTAGCCCTGTCCCGCTCACAAGGACTGGCCCCGCCGCCCTGACCCGATGGCAGGGACTGGCTCCGCCGCCCCGACACGCTCACAGGGACTGTCCCCCGCAGCCCTGACACACTCACAGGGACTGTCCCCCGCAGCCCTGACCCGCTGACAGGGACTGGCCCTCGCAGCCCTATCCCGCTCGCAGGGACTGGCCGCCGCACCCCTGACCTGCTCACAGGGTCTGGCCCCCTCAGCCCTCATTCGCTCGCAGCGACTGTCCCCCGCAGCCCTGACCCGCTCGCAGGACTGGCCCTCGCAGCCCTATCCCGCTCGCAGGGACTGTCCCCCGCAGCCCTGACCCGCTCACAGGGACTGGCCCTCGCACCCCTGATCGGCTCAGAGGGACTGGACGCCGCAGTTCTGTCCCGCTGTCAGCGTACTGCCCCCCCGCTGCCCTGTCCCGCACACAGGCACTGGCCCCTGCAGCCCAGTCCCACTCACAGCGTACTGCCCCCCGCAGCCGTGCCCGCTCACAGTGGACTGGGCCCCGCAGCCCTATCCCGCTCACAGGGACTGCCCCCCCGCAGCTCTGACCCGCTCACAGAGACACGCCCCCCGCAGCTGTGTCCCGCTCACAGCGTACTGCCCCCCGCAGCTGTGTCCCACTCACAGAGACTGGCCCCCACAGCCCTGACCCACTCACAGGGACTGGCCCCGGCAACCATGACCCGCTCACAGTTTCTTGCCCCCAGCAGTCCTGTCCTGCTCACAGGGACTGTCCCCCGCAGCCCTGACCCGCTCACAGGGACTGGGTCCCGCAGCCTTGTCCCACTCAAAGCGACTTGCCCCCCGCAGCCCTGACCCGCTCTCACGGATTGGCCACCGCACCCCAGACCCGGTCACATCGACTGTCGCCCGCATCCCTTTCCCGCTCGCAGATACTGTCCCCCGCAGCCCTGACCTGCTCACAGCGGACTGGCCCCCGCAGCCCTATCCCGCTCACAGGGACTGGGCCCCGCAGCCCTGTCCCGCTCACAGCGTACTGCCCCCCCGCAGCCGTGTCCGCTCTCAGGGACTGTACCCCGCAGCCGTGACCTGCTCACAGGGACCGGCCCCCTCAGCCCTGACCCGCTCACAGGGACCGGCCCCCGCCGCCCTGACCCGCTCACGGGGTCTGGCCCCCGCAGCCCTGACCCGCTCGCGGCGGCCGGCCCCCGCAGCCCTGACCCGCTCGCGGCGGCCGGCCCCCGCAGCCCTGACCCGCTCGCGGCGGCCGGCCCCCGCAGCCCTGACCCGCTCGCGGCGGCCGGCCCCCGCAGCCCTGACCCGCTCGCGGCGGCCTGGCCCCCGCAGCCCTGACCCGCTCGCGGCGGCTGGCTCCCCGCCGCCCAGTCCCGCTCGCGGCGGCTGGCTCCCCGCAGCCCAGTCCCGCTCGCGGCGGCTGGCTCCCCGCAGCCCAGTCCCGCTGACAGCGACTTGCCCCTCCTTCCTGATCTGCTCACAGGCACTTGTCCCCTCTGTCGTAACCCGCTCACAACGACTTGTCCCCTCTGTCCTGTCCCGCTCACAGAGTCTTGCCTCCCATCCCTCTTGCACAGGTCACCCCTTGCTCAGAAACGGTCCCAATTATCCATGAGCCGGAAAGCCTGCCCCCTGTGCCAGCTCCTTAACCATGCATTCATCTCACCTGTCTTTCTATGACAACTCTCTAACATGTGGCACTCGTGGCAACCCATAAATTATTACCCTCTGGGTCCTGCCTTTCAGCCTGTTTGCTAACTCCTTGTCCATAGTCCGCAGGATGTCTTCCCTCTTTCTGCCTATGTCATTGGTACCAACGTGCACGGTGGCCTTTGGCTGCTCACCCTCCACCTTCAGAATTTGTTGCAACCACTCAGAGATGTCCTTGACCTTGGCACCAGGGAAGCAACACACAGCCCTGGTGTCTCAAATGTGGCGACAGAATCTCTGCCCCCAATGAATGAGTCTCCAACCACGCTCGCTCACTTGGATTTACCTGACCCTGTCCCACAGCAGGGTGGTTTGTACCATGGACCTGGCTACTGCTGGTTCTATAACTGACCCAGTTTAGTTTTAGATCAGTGTTAACCTTAGCTTAGTGGATAGCCGAGCACCTCAGTAGTCTACAATACAGGAGAAATACATTCTTAAGCTCACGGATTCTGTGACAGTCAAGGACAAGCACTGAATTGTTCTAACCTGATTTCCAACACCTGGCCCGTAGCCTTGCATGGCTTGCATAGCACTTGCACATTTAAAAAAAAATAAATGTAAGGATGAAGTGAGTGTAAGGACATGGAATTTTTTTGATATGGTCATATTCTCTCTTGTTGGAGCTGATTGCTGCTTCGCACTTCTATGGTGCAAATGTTACTTATCCTTTATCAGGCCAAGCCTGATCGTTGTCCAAGTCTCACTGTATTTTCTCATCGTTGACTTCACTGTTGGGTCTAACCAACATTTTGTACATACCCTGCCTATTCTGAAACTCTATCACTTAATATTAAGTCTACTAAAGACAAGTATCCAATGTGCCTTCCAAACCACTTCAACGACCTCGTCCATTACATTGGGGGATCAACAGGCATACACATCAAGATCCTGAGATCCCTCTGATCATTGGTGCTTGTGAGGTCCCCATGATTCATCATGGGCTCCAAAATCTGTTTGTGCTGTGTCACCTAATCCTTATCCCGTTTGTCCTTACATGAAATAATGTTCTCAAACGCTTCTCAAAAATGCTTCCCAATCCTACTTTTTGTAATCATGATACAAGTGAGCATAAAACTTGGAACACGACAGCAACAGGAATGTGCCCTTTGGCCCACCGTGTTGGGCCAAACATGACAACAAATGAAATAATCCTTTCTGCCTGTCCTTGATCCGTAGTCCTCCATTCCTTGCATATTCGTGCACTGAACTAAAAGACCCTTTCAAATGCTTTCATCGTATTTGCATCCACTGCCACCCCGGGCAATGTATTCCACACTTTTAACATGCTCAGTGTGAAATATTTGCCCCTCACATCTCTTTTGAACTTGCCCCCTCTCAGCTTAAATGCATGCCCCCTAATAGTGGACACTTCAACTCCGGGGGAGAAATTTTCTGACCGTTAGCTGTATTTATGTATCTCCTAATTTTATAGACTTCTATCAAGCCTGCCCTCAGCTTCTCCTGCCCCAGAGAAAACGAAGAGTTTTTCCAGCTCCTCCTCCTCGTTCATACCCTCTATTCCAGTCAGCATGCTGGTAAATCTCTTCTGCACCCTGCCCAAAGCCTGCACATCCTTAGTGTAATGTGGCGGCCAGAATTGAATGCAATACTCTGTGTGGTCTCAACAAAGTCTTGTGAAGCTGCAATGTGACATCCTGACTCTTGCACTGAGTTTCCCTCAGCATAAAGGCAAGCATGTGATATGCCTTCTTGACCACCCTGTCTACTTGTGTGGCTCCTGTCAGGGAGTTATGATCGAGGACCCCAAGATCCCTCTGGACTTCACTGCTGTTTGGGGTCCTGCCATTAACTGTGTATCCCTTTCCTTAACACTTGTTCTCCTAAAATGCAACACCTCATGCCTGCCCAGATTAAATTCCATCGGCCATTTCTCCGCTCGAGTTTGCAATTGGTCTGTATCTTGCTGTGTCCTTTGACAACCTTCCATGCTGTCCACAAGTCCATTGGTCCTTATATCATCTGCAAACTTACTCCTCCCCCGTCTACATTTGCCACCAAGACATTTACATATATCACAAACAGCAGAAGTCACATCGATGCGGAACACCACTCGTCACTGAGCTGCAGCCAGAAAAACAGCTTTCCACCACTGAGACGGCAAGAACTGTAGATGCTGGAATCAGAGTTAACCATGTGTGGAGCTGGAGGAACGCAGCAGGTCAGGCAGCATCAGAGGAACAGGAAAGCTGACATTGTTGATGCTGCCTGGCCTGCTGTGTTCCTCCAGCCCTACACTGTGTTATCTTTGTTAGCCTTCCACCGCCCCCGTCTGCCTTATATGGGCAGGCCAAGTCACCATGGATCTCATGGATCCTAATCTTCTGGATGAGCATACCATGAGGAACCTTGTTAAAAACGTTCGTAAAATCCATGTATATGTTATCAACTGTTCTACCTGAATTGATCACCCTTGTCACCTCCTTGAAAACTTCAACTGACTTGGTAAGACATAACCTGGACCGCATAATGCCATGCTGGCTGTCCCTTATTAGCCCATACTTGTGAGACATGAGACACTCACCAGTCTGCAGTTTCCTGGAAAGTCCCTGTTTTCCTGCTTGAACAGAGGAACGACTTTGTCCACTCACCAGTCTCCGCAACCCCTCCAGTGCCTGGCAAGGATATCAGATCCTATTGAAAGTAGTGTGTTGATGCATTTGTGTCATGTTTGTGTTTTGTTTGAGCCCTTACATTCAAAGCAGTGTAAGAATGTCTTTGTGCAGCAGGCGAGGTGTGATGAGACTGAACCTTCATACAATTGCAAGATGTTGAAAATTTGCCATTATTTATGAAAACAGTGATAAATTTCCATGATCAACATTTCTGTTACACTGCAATGATTATCCCATGGCGTGTAAAATCAGAAAGATACGATAAAATGAGACTGGGTCATTTGCAGGGAGAATGTTTGCCTTTCATGTCTATAGAAGTAGTGAAATATTTCCATGAATCTAATAGTCACTTTTCCGTTCATTGAAGGACACAATCATCGCCTTGGAAGCTTCATCACGATACTACTTTGATTCTTCTTCCCTCTTCAGAAATGCAATGTGCAAATTCAATTCCATGGTTTTGGAAGTCCCATTGAGAACACGATTCATTTGAGCCGGCATAATGCTCTGACCGAGAAAGAATTGAAGGTGAGTTTGTAGTTTAGAAGATCGCAGCAATTTATGCATCAACTTCTTCATCGATAACGTTCCATTGCTTTCAAACTGCATTTTCCACTCTGCGAGATAATAACTGTTAGAACAAGCAACAGTATCGGTAGATGGTCTTCGGGGAATGCAATGTTACAAAACCCGATCCATTCAACAACATATTTAAGATATGTCAACAAATTAAATATTCCAGCACAGGATAAAACAAGGAAGATGAGAGTGAGGAGGCAATAGTTCTGATGACAAAAGAACAGAAATTTACCTTTATCCATTCGAGCAAAAAAGCAGGCACACAACTAAATAATCATCGAACAATGCACGTGTGCAACGGAGGCTATCGGGGGACTAAAAATGCCGATTTGTTGTCATGCGTATTGCTGAAAGGGTGAGTGAAACAGATTCTGTGGTAAATTTGAAGAAATACGGATAATGCATCTCAGGATGTTGGAGAAAGAACATTTATGGACTGAGGCAAATCGTATTGCCCTTTTCAGGAGTTAATAGGTTCATAATGAATTGAAAGACTTCCTTCTGTGCTGAAAGCTTTAGTTCAGTTGCAGCTGGATGACAATTTCTGTTCCTGGTAGTATTTAGCAAACTGTTAAAAGTGAATGTCACTGCACAGAATTCCAAACATAACTCCAATCAGTACAGAAAATATCCAAGGGGTGTGATGAGTTGTATCCTCTCATGTTGAAGAACGCAGCTGCAGATACAATGGAGGCACTGATGATAATCTTCCAAGAATCCTTAGATTGTGGAAAATTCTCAGAGGGTTGAAAGATCGTGAACATAACACCATTATTCCAAAGATACTTGGACAAAATAGTAAGCAAGTATTGCCAATTTAGGTCAACCTGGGTAGATGTTCATGCCGGCAATGAAAGATGAAATAACAGGGTACTGAGTGTGCTATAACATCCTACAGAGTTAACATCCTTTCTTAAAGGGGAAATAATACTTGACAAACTTGCTACAGTGCTTTGAGAAGGAAACAAACATTACTGACGAAGGACCACCAGTTGATGTAGTACATTGAGATTTCAACAAAGCGTTTGATAAGGTACAGCTCATAAGGTGTCTCAAAAGAAAAGAGCCCGTGTGTTCAAGGGTAGTATGTTCGGATGGACGGAGGACTGCATCGTAAATAGAAGGAGAGTCGTAGCAGCAGGATGGTAACTTCCAAGTCATGTACAGCCACAGAGCGAGTGCTGCGGAGGCCGGACACCTCATGTTGACTGGGTCGATTTCGGAAATGGCGGAGGGGATTGCTATGCTTAGGAAAGTTGGGCTACATTCATTGGAGTTTATAAGATTGAAAAAATCTTATGTTTTCGCCATTTAAGATTCTTAAGAGGCTTGATAGTGTATATCCGTAGAGATTACTCTCATTTGTGAAAGATTTTACGACCAGAGGCCACATTTTCAAATTGGTTGCCTATTAATTCAGGGAAGAATTACTTCTTTCAGGTTGTAGCAATTTATTGAACACTTCAACCAAGAGTTCAGGCAGACCCTCTAATAAGAGACACTTCCTCTGTATTAATTCTCTAGATTTGACAGAAGATCGGCCCTGTGAGAGGGTCAGTACTGAGGTATTGAAGCTTTGTCAGAAGGCGAATAATGAGTGCGGGCACTGAAGAAGTGCCTCATTGACAGGGGTTCAGTCCTGACCCCTGTGAGAGTTCATCATTGTCAGATGGTCAATACTGAGACAATGCTTCCTTGTAAAAGGATCAGCACTAAAGATCTGCCACACGTTTTTAGTGTCAGTATTGAGGAAATGCAGCAATATGAGAGGGTCCGAACTGTGGGAGTGCATTATTGTCAGAAGGTCAAGACTGAGGCAGCACCTCATTCTAAGGTGAGGCAATGCCAGACAAATAGAAGGTCAGTCCTGAGATATTGCTACTGTGAGAGGGTCAGAAATAAAGGTGCCTCCTTGTCAGATGGTCAGAACTGAGGGATTGAAGCATTGTCAGAGCTTCAATACTGAGGCCTTACTTCGTTGTCAAAGGGTCAAATCTGTGGGAGTGCGATATTATCAGAGGATCAATGCTGAGGCAGTGCCTCAAAATAATGGTGTGTTTTTGATGACAGCGTGCATCGAAGTGGTTCTTTTGTGAGTCTATCAAGTGCAGTTAAAGGAATGCTTGCCAATTTTCTGAAAGATGAACATTTATTGAGGAAATAAAAGATGGAGAAAGAGTAATTAAAAAGAATAACAAGTAGAGAGTAAAAAAGAATAAGCCTCATGTTCTTGTGGCCGTGAGGGACCCCTCAATCAACGGCTGGCCTGGAGGCTGAGGTTGTTGCTGGCACCGTTCGCGGTCTCATTCCGAGATGACGTCCAGTGCCGAGGAACAAAATGCTCCCTCTGCTCTGGTGTAACAAACGACTTGGCAAAGAAAAAAACCAGTTACAGAAATAAAATTAACTGTAAAACAGGAATGCTGACAGGACTCATTCAAAGTCAACCATTTCTCAAATATCAAGAAATGTTACCCTTCAGCCCATCCTATTCATGGAGTTGGAACTGCCAGTACCACACGAATGCAGCATCACGACTGAGGCAATGCAGCACTGTGCGAGGGTCAGGATTAAGGGTCAGTTTTGAGGCAGTGCCTTGATGTTATGGAGTCAGAACATTATTGCCACATGTTCAATACAGACAGTGTGTTGACCCTCTGTCAATGCTTCAATGCCTCAGTGCCTACCCTCTGATAATGAATCACTCCAACAGTTCTGACCCTATCTTGCAAGACCTCAGTATGACCTTTCTGACCCTATTACAGTGGGCCACTGCTGCAGTATTGACCATCTGATAATGATGCAATACCTCAGTTCTGACCCTCTGACAGTTATGCAACACCTCAGTCCGCACCCTTTCATCATTCGGCACTTGCTCAATTATGAGCCCTTTGTGAGTTAGTTGTGAGGCAAGACTTCATTGCTGCAGTGTCAGTGCTGAGAGCGGGCCTTTTTATTAGCTCATCAGTACCTGAGGTACTGGCTAATTGTCAGCAGGTCAGTTCTGAGGCAGCGTCTCTTTGCCCGAACCCTGACTCTAAACCCAGCCTCAGCCCTAAACCCGTACAAACGCTCGCCTCAGGCTAACCCTCACCTCAGCATTAACCCTAACCCTAACCCTCTCCTCAGCGTAAACCTTCCCTGCCCTCAGCCCTAATGCTGATCCTCAGGCCGAACATCTAGTCTCAGCCCTAAAGTGAGCCTCAGTCCTACCACTAGCTATGGCCTCAGCCCTAAAATGAACCGTAACACACAGCCCCAATTAACGCTTAGCCTCAACCCCAACCCTCGCCTAAGCTCCAAGTCTAACCTCAGCCCTAACCTAACCCCCAATACTTGCCTGCCAGAGAGTTAGTACTGAGGAAGTGCTTTAGTTTCAGAGATTTAGTCCTGAGAATGCGCTTCGTTTTCAGAGTGACCATCTGAAACAGCGTCTCATTGAAATGGGGTCAGAATTGCTGGAATGCTACATGGAATGGTGACAGATTGTAGGACTGTCGGTGGGTCAGATCTGAGGTAGTGCATCAACGGTGGATGGTCAGTCTTGAGGGAGTTCAGAGGATCAACGAAGAGGGAATGCCTCAATGCAATGGCGACAGAACTGAGAGAGGGCCACAGGATTAGAGATATGCCACATGATTGGAGATGGTAGGAAGTGCCTCATTGTCAGCAGGTCCGTTTTGTGGCCGGTCGCCATAGCTGGAGAGTCAGTTCTGAGGCAGTGCGTCTTTGTCAGAGGGTCTGTACTGAAGCAGTGCCTCATTATTCGAGAGGGTTTGGTGTGAGGCAGTATCTGATTGGTGCAAGGTCAGCCCTAAGGGAGTGCCTCTTTGTCAGAGGGTCAGTACTGAGTTAGCGACTCATTGTGAGGAGTTCAGAATTGAGGGACTGCCACGTGATGAGAGGGTCAAAACGGAGGTAGTGTGGCTGTATCTGACAGTCCGAAGGGAGTGCCATTGTTAGAAGGTCAGTTCTGAGAAAATGCCTCCGTGTAATGGCATCAGCATTGAAGCCAACCACGTGACGAGCCGATAAAAACTAAGTTATTGCAGGAGCATCAGAGGGCCAGATCTGTAGGAGTGCATTATTTTCAGAGGTGAATACTGAGGCACAGCCTCAGTGTAAGGGGGTCAAAATTAAGGGAGTGCCACACAATTACAGGGCAGTCCGGAAGTATTACAGCACTGTGTGCGGCGCAGAATCGATGGAGTGCATCATTGTTATACAGCCACAAGTGAGGCAGCGCCTCATTGTAATGGATCAGAATAGGGTCAGTACTGAGAGTCAGTACAGAGGTAGTGCAGAACTGTGGAGGTGTCAGAACTGAGGGAGAGCACCATTGTCAGCTGGTCAAAAGTGCCCCATTGTCGTAAGATCAGAACTGAGGGTGTGCCGCACGATGAGAGGGTCAATATAGAGGAAGTGACTCTTTGTCAGTGTTAATACTGAAGTATGACCTCATCTTGAGGGGATCAGGCTTCAGAGAATGCACTGTTGTCAGAGGGTCGGCACTGCAGCAGGGCTATGTTGTAAGGGGGTCAGAATTGAAGGAGTGCCACCCATTTTAGAAGGTCAGTGCAGAGGTAATCTGGCACTGTCAGAGGTAAGTCCTGATGGAGTGCCTCATTGTCATTGGATCAGTTTTCAGGCAGTACCTCTTTGGCAGAGCGTCAGTACTGACGCAGTGCCTGATTGTAATGGGATCAGAATTCAAGGAGTGCCACTGCCTCACTGAGGTACTGCAACTCTATCAGAGGGTCAGTGGCCTATTGTCAGAGGGTCTGTTTGAGCCAGTGCCGACTTGGCAGAGTGTCAGCAATTAGGGAGTTTGCCTTTATCAGAGGGTCAGAACTAGAGACTGCATTTGTAGCAGAGTGTCAATACTCAGCCTTGTCCGCCCAAGTCCAACACCAGCACCTCCACATCATTCGCCCACCCTGAGGACTGACCCTCCACCAATGAGCTACTGCCTCACACTGGACTGACCAACAATGAGACACTATCCCTCCAGACCCCCTGACAAAGAAGCAGTGCCTCAGTACTGACCGTCAGGCAAGGAAGGCTCTCTCAGTACTGACCCTCTCACAAGGAGACACTGCCTCAGATCATGACCCTCTGACAATAATGCACGCCCACAGTTCAGATTCTCTGACGCTGTTGCAGTACCTCAGTACTGAGTCTCTGTTAGTGTGGCACTGCTTCAATTCTGACCCTTCTATAATGAGACACTGCCTCAGTATCGACAGTCTGACAATAGTTCACTCACACTATTCTGATGCTCTGACAGTGCTGCTATACCTCAGTACTCACTAATTAACAATGAGGGTTAGCGTGAGAGGGTGGCGAGGGTTAGGGTTTGGGTTAGGACCAAGGCTAGGGGTTAGGTGTGAGGATTGGACGAGGTTTTGGATGAGGGTAGAGTTAGGGTGAGGGATGAGACTTGTGTTAGGGTGACTAATGAGGTTAAGTTTGGAGTTCGGGGTAGGGCTCGGGAGAGGTTTTGGGTTAAGGCTGAGGTTAGGCTTCGGGCTGAGTCTATGGTTAGGGTTAGAGCTCAGACAACATTTAGGTTTGGGGCTGAGGCTTCTGCTTAGGTTGAGGGTGAGTGTTAAGCCTGAGGCTAGGCTTAGGCCTGAAGCCGCGGTTAGGTTTGGGGTTGGACTGATTAGACCCACTCTGACCCATTACAATGAGGTACTACCACAGAACTGACTCTCTGTCGATAAAGAACATGAGATGCTGTCAGCTTGTCCAATCAGAGGTCCAATATTAAGGAAATAGTGCACTGTTGGAGGGTTGATAAATACAATATAATATAAGGGGAGTGCTGCACTGTCAGAGGGTTAATGACGTGGGAGTGCTGAAATAGCGCAGAATCAGACCTGAGAGAGTGCTGCACGTTCAGAGAGTTAGTACTGAGGGAGTGCTATAATGTCAGAGGATTGATATCAAGAGGCACCGCCGAAGGATCAGTAGCGCAGTACTGTCCGTAGGCCAATATTGAGAGAGTTCTGCTGCGTCGGTGCGGGTCGATATTACAGAATTGCGACACTATCAGTGTATGGATGTCAGACGGTCAGTTCTGAGGGAGGGCTCCGCTGTTGGAGGGTTGATATTGAGTGTGTGCGCGACCCTCAGATGATCACTTTGTTGGAGTTCGGCACTGTAACGGAGTGCCACACCGGCAGCGGGTTAATATTAAGGGAGTGCTGCACTGTCAGAGGGTTAAAGATGAGGGAGGGCTTCTCTTTGTTGGGGTGGGTATGAAAGAGAACCTCCCGTTCGGGGATCAATATTAATGTTGTAGAGTCAGTAGAGAGGCAGTGCTGCACTGTGGAGGGTCAATAAGAAGCATGTAGCTCCACTGGCAAGGTGCCAGTGATGACAGAATGCTGCACTGCCAGAGGATCAGCAATGAGGGAAAACTGTATTGTCAGAGTGTCTTCGTCAAGAAAGTGCCACTCTGTCGGAAGGCCAATATTAAGGGAGTGCTGCACTGTCACAGGATCAATATTAGGGGTGTGCTGCACTAACAGAGGGTCAGTGTTGATTGAATGCTTGACTGTTGCAGAGCCAGGACTGAGGGAATCCTGCATCGTTCCGGTGTCATCATTGAGGGAGTGCTGCACTGTTAAGGGCCGATAGTAAGGGAGTGTGACACTGTCAAAGGTGGGCTACAGTATCAGAGGGTGAGTAATGAGGGAATGCTGCGCTGTCGGAGGGTCAGCACTGAGGTGGGCTGTACTGTCAGATCGTCAATGTAAATAATAATGTCAGGGGAGTGCTGCATTGTGAGTTGGTCCATATTAAGGGAACGCTGAAACTGTCAGTGATGCTCAGGGTGTGCAACACTGTCAGAGGGAGTGATGTACTCTGAGTGTCAGCACGGAGGCTGACCTTAACTGTAATTGTGTCAGAATTAAAAGACCGGTCAGAGGATAGAAACTGAGGCATTTCAGAGCCATCAGAAGGTCGAAACTGAGGTGTTTCAGATCAGTTTGAGGGTGCCTCATTTTAATGTGGTCAGACTTGAGCAAGTGCTTCATTGTCAGAGGCTCAGAACCAAGTGACTGCCTCGTTATCAGACACTGTCCTAAAGAGGGCCTTGTTGTTCGTGGCTGTGTTGTAAGGCAATTCCTCATTGCTGCAGGATCAGCCTTGAGAGTGTGCCAGTCTGGAAGGAGTGCCTAAAAACTGAGAGAGTGCTACACAATTCGAGATTCAGCGCTGAGTAAGTGCCTCATTGTCACAGAGTTAGTTCTGAGGCAGGGTCACATTGCCTTAGGGTCAATTCTGAGGGTGTATGAGGAGCAGACTGTAAATACTGAGTCAGTAGCTCAGTGCATTGGATTCAGAGTTGATGGAGTACAAGATGATTCGAAGTTCATTCCTGAAGTATTGCAGCTCTGTCAGAGGGTCAGAACTGAGGGGGCAGTGCTTTACTGTCAGCGGATCAGTTCTGAGGCAGTACCTCATTGCTGGAGGGTCAGATGTGGACGAGTGTCACATTGTCAGAAGGCCAGTTCTGAATAAGTGACTTTTTGTCAGAAGGCCAATACTCAGTCAGTGGCTCATTTTGAGCAGATCAGAATTGAGGGTTTGCAACACTTCTCGAGATTCAGTCTGGAGACATTACTGCTGCACGCCTGAATTGAGGGAGTGCTGCAAGATTGGAGGGTGAAAATAAACCCGAAAACAGTGACCCCTTTCAATAACCTGTAAAACACAGGGATGACTGTAAATAATCCCTAAAACGCAGAGGCCTTTGTAGGAGTGCCTCAGTGTCATGTTTTCAGAATTGAGGGAGTGCCACGTGATTACAGATTCACTGCTGATGGAGTAGCTCATTGTCACAAGGTCAGTTCTGAGGCAGGGCTGCTTTGCTGGAGGGTCACTTCTGAGTGAGTGTATTAGTATCAGCCCCATGTTGTAGGGACTGTACTTTTCCAGGAAGACAGTTAGAATAATCTTTAATTATAAACTAATCTGAAATACTGTTTGACTTGTTAAGGTTACAATACACCCTGAGTCACCTACAGAATACGCACTTGCTCTCCCTGTGTCTCTCGGTAAGCAAAGGTAGTTTCTTTCAGACTGCTCTCAGAAATAAAGTGCTGCGCTGCTGGTCAGTATTGAAGGAATGCTCCATTGTTGGAGGATCAGTACCGAGGGAGTGCTGGACTGTCACAGGGCCAAGATTATGGGTGTGCTGTGCTTTCAGAAGGTCACAAGCAAACAAGCACTGCCAGACATAAAAAACAAAAGAACTGCGGATGCTGTAAGTCGGGAACAAAAAGCAAGTTGCCGGAAAATCTCAGCAGGCCTGGCAGCATCTGTGCAGGAGAAAACAGATTCAACGTTTCGAGTCCATTGACCCTTCCTCAGAACTGGGGATCTTCCTCAGAACAGTTCTGAGGAAGGGTCACTGGACCCGAAATGTCAGCTCTGTTTTTGCCTCCACAGATGCTGCCAGACCTGCTGAGCTTTTCCAGCACTGCCAGACAACTGACGCTCTGATTGTGAAACACTCCCTCAGTACTGACCCTCCAACACTGCGTACTCTCTGATGACTGATTCTCTGACGGTGCATCTCTGCCACAGTATTAACCCTCCGTCATACTGGTGTTCTCTCAGCAATAACACTCTGAGAATGCCATGCTCCCTTACCATTGACACTCTGGCCGTGGGACACCACTTCAAATTTAACCCTTCAGCAGTGCAGCACACGCTCATCATTGCCTCTCTGATATTGCAGTGCTGCCTTCATACTGACCCTTTCACAGTGCAGGACACAGTAATATTGAACATCTTCAAGTGCCGCTCTCCCTCAGTGCTGACCCCCCTCTCATTTCTGACCCATTCAGTGTAGCATACCCTTTATTCTGAACCCCTCAGTGCAGCACTCCCTCAACGCTGACCTGCTTCAGTGCTGACCCCCTTCAGTCCTGATCCCCCTCAGAACTGATCCCCCTCAGAACAGCACTCCCGCAGTGCTGACCCCACACTGTGCTGCACTCCCTCAGAGCTCACCCACTTATAGCTGATGACCCCCTCACTTCAGCACTCCCTGATCACCTGGTCGTGCATCACTCCCTTTCTCCGACCCCTCGGACGGTGCAGCACTACGTCAGCGCTGACCCGCCAACAAGATAATGTCAGAGAGATGTTCTCCCATCACATTGACCCTCTGAGACTGGAGCATTTACTAATGTTGGCCCTCTCACAGTGAAGCTCTCCGTTTAGTCCCTCTGACAGGCCGCATGCCTTTTATTACAGGTCTTTTCACAACGCACTGCCCCGTCATCATTGATTCTCTGACAGTGCAGCCCTCTGTTAATATTGAATTTGTGACAGTGCACAACTCCATTAATATTTGCCCTCTGATAGTGCAGCTCTTCCTCAGTCCTGACCCTCTGACAATGCAGCAGTCCCCTAATTACTGTCAGAGGGTCGATACTGAGAGAATGCTGCACTGTCAGAGTCAGCTGCCCGCAGTCCTATCAGACATTCAGTATTGAAGGTCTGGGAGAGGGTGAGTGTCAGTGAATTCTGCACTGCAACAGGGCCAAGAGTGTTGTCCCATGGCCAGAGTGTCCATGGTAAGGAAGAACTGCAATGTCAATGCAACAGGGTCGGGACTGAGGTCAGAATTGAGACAGTACTGCAGGATTAGAGAGTCAGTGTTGTGGCTGAGGAGCACTCTGAGGTCCAGTACTGAGGGAAAGCTTCATGATCAATGGGTCAGTTCGAAAGCTGTGCTACTTTGTCAGAGGGCCATACTAATGCAGTGCCTCATTGTAATGGGACAAGAATTGAGGGAATGTCGCACATGCATCACTAGCTCATCATTGACTGTCTAACAGTGCAGCACACTCTTAGTATTGACCTTCCAACAGTGTAGAGCAGCGTGACACATTCAGTATTAAGAGAGTACTGCACTGTCAGAGGGTCAATGATGGGAGAGTGCTGTGCTGTTGGAAGGTGTGTACTGAAAGGGAGCCGCCCTGCCAGAGGGCCTATGTTAAGCCAGTGCAGCATTGTGAGAGGGTCGATATTAAGTGCATGCTCCTGTCTCAGAGGGTCAATTTGATGGGACAACATGCCTCTGAAACTAAGTTGTTGGAGTGCTGCACCGCCTGAGGGTTCGTCTGAAGGGAGTGATGCCCTGTCAGATGATGAGCTTTCCCTCATCTTTAACCGTCTGACAGTGCAGCACTCCCATAATATTAACCCGCTACCAGTGTGGCACTTGCTTACAATTGAACTTCTGACAGTGCACAAGTCCAACAAAATGATCCTCTTGAGTGTCGCACACACTCAATATTGGCCCTCCAACAGTGCAGCACTCCCTCAGGACTGACCATCTGACATTGATACGTGGATCGTGTAGCAATCCTGTAATATTGACCCACTGACACAGCAGAACTCCCTCAATATTGTTTTTCTGACAGTATTGCACTGCTGATCCTTCGGCAGTGCCCCTTGATATCCATCTTTTCACATGAGACCACTCCCTCAGCACTAACTCTCTGAATGTGCAGCACTTCTCAGGACTGATTCTGTGATATTTCAGCACTCCCACATCATTAACCCTCTGACAGTGCAGCCCTCCCTTTATATCAACCCTCCAACAGTGCAGTGTTTCCTTAATATTGGACCTCTGATTGTGTGATACTCCCTCAGTGCGAAACTCTGACAATACAGCACTCTCTCTGAAATAACTCTCTGATTAAGCACTTCCTCTGTGCTAACCCTCTGAAAATGGAGCTTTCTCTCATTACTGACCCTTTGCAGTGCCGCACTGCCTCAGTACTCACTCACCACAAGTGCAGCACTCCATTAAGAGTGATCCTCTGACAGTGTGGCACTCCCCTAATATTGGTCCACTGACTGTGTGGCACTCCCTTAATACTGACCTGCTCGCGGTGCATCACTGCTCTAATATCAAACCTGCAGCTCTATCAGAGGGTCTGTCCTGAGCAAGTGCCCCATAGTCAGCATGTCAATTCTGAGGCAGTGCCTCTATATCAGTGAGTCAACATTGAGGTAGCTCCTGACGGTCAGAATTACAGGAGTGCCTCATAGTTAGAGGGTCATTAACTGAGGGACAGCCTCGTGATCAGCGGGTCAGTCTTTACGGACTGCCTTATAGCCAGTGTGTCAGTTCTGAGGCAGTGCCCTCAATGTAACAGATTTAGAAATGGGGTAGGGGGCACATGATTAGAAGGTCAGTAGTAAGCTATTGGAACTTTGTCAGAGGGTCAGTACTCAGCGAGTGCCTCATTGACATTGGGTCCATACAGAGGGTTTGCACTGAGGGAATGCTTCCTTGTCAGAGATTCAGAAGTGAGAAAGTGCCTCATTGTCAGAGGCTCATTCCTGAGGCAGTGCCTCATTGTCAGAGTGACATAATCAGATAGCACTCCCTCAATTCTAAACCTTAATACTGACCCTCTGACAATGAAGCACTGCCTCAGGACTGACCCTATGATAATGAAGTGTTCCTCAGGATTGAACCATTGACGATGTGACTCTCCATTCGTGTTGACCTTCTGATAATGGGGTTCTCCTGAAGTACTGACCCTCTGACGGTTGTGCACTGCCTCAGTACTGACCCTCTAAATATCTGCCACTCCGTCAATTCTGACCTCCTTACGATGAGGCATTACCTCAATACTGACTGGGGTGCAGGTCTCTGGCACAGAGTCTGTCGCTCTTGCAACGAAGGGAAGGGGGTATAGGAGGAGAGTGTTAGTCATTGGGGACTGAATAGTTAGAGGGACAGATAGAAGGCTTGTTTGGAACCGAAGAGACTCACGATTGGTGCGTTGCCTCCAGTTGCTAGGGTCCGTGTTATCTCGGATAGTGTCTTTGGGGTCCTGAAGGGAGAGGGTGACCAGCCCCAAGCCATGGTCCACATAGGTACCAACGACATAGGTACCAACGACATAGGTAGAAAGAGGGATAGGGATGTCAGGCAGGATTTCAGGGAGCTCCGCTGGAAGCTGAGAGCTCAAACAAATGGAGTGGTTATCTCTGGTTTGTTACCCGTGCCAAGTGATAGCGAGGCAAAGAACAGGGAGAGATTTCAGCTGAACACGTGGCTGCAGGGATGCTGCAGGTGGGAGGGCTTCAGGTACATGGACAATTGGGGCTCATTCTGGGGAAGGTGGGACCTCTACAAACAGGACGGTATCCACTTGAACCAGAGGGGCACTAATATCCTGGGCGGGAAATTAGCTAGTGCTGTTCGGGTGGGTTTAAACTAGCTTAGCAAGGGGATGGGAAACTGTGGTGTAGTTTGAGTACACAGGAGAAAGAGAATAGGGAGGACATGGACAGGATCTCAGTGTCACAGGAGTGTGCTGGCAAACAGCAAGCTGAATTGAAGTGTGTCTACTTCACTGCCAGGAGTATCCGGAATAAGCGAGGTGAGCTTGCAGCATGGATAGGTACCTGGGGCTTCGATGTTGTGGCCATTACGGAGACATGGATAGAGCAGGGTCAGGAATGGATGTTGCAGGTTCCAGGGTTCAGATCTTTGAGTAAGATCAGGTAAGGTGGGAAAAAAGGGGGAGGTATGGCTTTGTTTGTCGAGGACAGTATAACGGAGGCTGAAAAAACTTTTGAGGAGGACTGGTCTACTGAGGTGGTATGGGCTGATGTCAGAAACAGGAGAGGAGAGGCCACGCTGCTGGGAGTTTTTTAATAGGCCTCTGCAAAGTTCCAGGGATCTGAAGGAGAGGATTGGCAAAACGATTCTGGGCAGGAGTGAAAGGAACAGGGTCGTCATTATGGGAGACTTTAACTTGCTAAACATTGACTGGAAATGCTGTAACCCTCGTACGTCGGATGGATGAGTTTTCGTCCAATGCACGCAGGAGCGTTTCCCGACACGGTACGTCGAAGGGCCGACAAGAGGGGAGGCCACACTGGATCTGGTACTTGACAGTGAACCAGGCCAGGTGTTTGATTTAGTGGTAGATGAGCACTTTGGAGAGAGTGACCATAATTCGGTTACGTTTAGTTTAGCGATGGAGTGGGAGAGGAACATGCCACAGGGCAAGACTTACAGATGGGGGAAGGCAATTATAATTGGGCAAGACTGAGGAGGCAAAGAATGGGGCAGCAAAATGCAGGGGATGGGGACAATCGAAATGGGGAGCTGGTTTAAGTAACAGATATTGCGTGTCCTTGATAGGTACGTCCCTGTCAGGCAGGGGTCAGTGATAAGGTAGGGGAACCCTGGTTTACTAAAGAAATGATATCTCGCGTTAAGCAGAAGAGCGAGGTTTATGTGATGTTGAGATGAGATGGATCAGTTGATGCGATGGAGAGTTACAGATGAGCAAGGAAGGATTTAAAGAGAGAGTTAAGAAGAGCAAGGAGGGGTCCTGAGCAGTCATTCGCAGGTAGAATAAAGGAGATCTGTAAAGTTTTCTCAAGGTATGTGAGGAATATAAGGATGACTGGGGTAGGAATAGGGCCAATCAAAGACAAGTGGGAAGTTGTGTGTGGACCGGGTAGAGATCGGAGAGGTGCTAAATGAATATTTCTCATCTGTTTTCACTGAGGAAGAGGAGAATATCATCGAGGAGACGACTGAGATACGTGCTATTAGACTTGAAAGGATTCAGGTTAGTAAGGAGGAGATGTTATCAATTCTCGAAGGTGTGAAGCTCGATAAATCCCCTGGGCCTGAGAGGATTTTTCCGAGAATTCTCTGGAGAGCTCGGGAGGAGGTGGCGGAGCCCTTGGTTTTGATCTTTGAGTCCTCATTGTCTGCAGGTTTAACACCAGAGGACTGAGGATTGCAAATGTTGTGCCCTTGTTCAAGAAGGGCAGTAGAGGTGAGCCAGGCAATTACAGCCAGTGAGCCTTACGTCTGTTGCAGGAAAAGTTTTGGAAAGGGTTATAAGAGATAGGGTTTATAATCATCTCGGAAGCAACAATTTGATTGGAGATAGTCAACAAGGATTTGTCAAGGGCAGGTCGTGTCTCACAAACGTCATGGAGATTTTTGAAGAGGTGACCAAGCATGTGGATGAGAGAAGGCCAGTTGACGTAGTGTACGTGGACTTCAGTAAAGCCTTTGATCAGGTTCCACACGGTAGGCTATTGGAGAAAATACGGAGCCATGTGATTGAGGGAGATTTAGCAGTTTGGATTAGAAACTGGCTTTCGGTAAAAAGGCAACCAGTGGTGTTTGATGGAAAATATTCAGCCTGGAGTCCGGTTACTAGTGGTGTGCCTCAAGGATCTGTTTTTGGCCCACTGCTGTTTGTCATTTTTATAAATGACTTGGACGCAGGCATAGGTGGATGGGTTAGTAAGTTTGCAAATGACACTAAAGTCGGTGGAGTGGTGGACAATGTGGAAGAATGTCGCATGTTGCAGGGAGACTTGGATAAAGTGCAAAATTGGGCGGAAAGGTGGCAAATGGAGTTAAATGTGAGGTGATTCGCTTTGGGAGGAATAATAGGAAGGTACAATATTGGGCCAATGGAAAGATTCTTGGTAGTGCGGATGTGCAGAGGGACCTTGGCGTCCATGTACATAGATCTCTGAAAGTTGCCACTCATGTTCATAGTGCTGTGAAGAAGGCATACGGTGTGTTAGACTTTATTGGTAGAGGGATTGAGTTCCAGAGCCGTGATGTCATGCTGCAACCGCACAAAACGCTCGTGCGACCTGTTCTGGTCGCTCAATTGCGGGACGAATTCGGAAGGATTGGAAAAGGAGCAGAGGAGATTTACCAGGATGTTGCCTGGTCTGGAGTGAAGGTCTTATGAGAGAAGGCTGAGCGACTGGAGTCTGTCCTCATTGGAGAGAAGAAGGCTAAGAGGGCCTTTAATAGAAACATACAAGACGATCAGAGAAAGATGAGTCAGGGTGGACGGTGAGAGTCTTTTTCCTAGGATGATGATGTTGGCTTGTACGAGGGGGCTCAGCTACAAATTGAGGGGTGATGGATTGAAGACAGATGTCAGAGGCAGGTTCTTTACCCAGAGAGGGGTAAGGGCGTGGAATGCCCTGCCTGCCAATGCAGTTAACTCAGCCACATTCAGGGCATTTGAACAGTCCTTGAATAAGCAGAAAGATGATGATGGGATAGTGTGAGGGAACGGGCTTAGATTAGTTCACAGGTTGGCGCAACATGGAGGGCCGAAGGACCTGTTCTGCACTGTATTTTTCTATGTTCACAGATGACACTAAAATGAGTGAGAGTGTAAAGTCTGAAGAGGACAATGAAAATCTGCGGAAGGATGCAGAAAGTTTAAGTGAATGGACAAGGGTCTAGCAGATGGAGTCCAATGATGGTAGATGTGAGGGTATCCATTTTGGTAGCAATTATGGAAAAATGGAGTCTTGCTTAAATGGTGAAAAATTGTAGCATGCTGCTCCGCAGAGTGAGCTGGGCAGCCTTGTGTCTGAATCAGGTAGTTTGCAGATGCGGCTGGTAATTGAGTCAGCAAATGGAATAGTGTCCTTCATTGCGAGAGTGATGCAGTTTAAAAATCGGGAGGGTATGCTACAGTTGTATAGGGTGCTGGTGAGGCTTGGTGTGGAGTAGTTTGTACAGTTTTAGTCTCCTCACTTGAGAAAGGATGTACTTGCACTGGAGGGGGTGCAAAGGAGGTTCACGAGGTTGATTCCAGAATTAAAAATGTTGCTGTATGGGGAGAGATTGAGTAGACTAGGATTGCAGTCACTGGAATTTAGAAGAATGAGGGGTGATCTAATAGAAACTTTTAAAATTATGAAACAAATGGATCGGAAATTGTTTCCACTGATGGGCGAAATTCCAACTCGGGGGCACAGCCTCAAAATAAGTGTGAACAGATATAAAACTGAGTTGAGGATGAGCTTCTTCATCCAAAGGGTTGTGAATCTGTGGAATTCTCTGCCCACTGAAACAGTTGAGGTTCCCTTGTTGAATGTTTTGAAAGCCAAAACAGATAGATCGTTGAACAGGAAAGGAATTGAGGGTTATGGTGAATGGGAGGGTAAGTGGAGCTGAGTCCGCAAAAAAGATCAGCGGAACGAGCTGGAAGAGACAGATGGCCTACTCCTGTTTTATTTCTTATGTCCGTATGTCCTTAGATTGCCATCCTTGTCATTCCTCCTTCCCTGGAATCGGCCAGTTCTGAACTGAAGAGTAGGTCTTTAAATAACTCCCACGTATCAAATGTTGACTTGTTCAATAAAAGCTCCTCCCAATTAATACTGCTCAGCTCCTACCTAACACTGATGTAATTTTCCCTCCCCCAATTTCGTCCCTTCCCACAAGGTCCTGATTATCCATGGCTGTCTTAAAATGTAAGGAGATGCGATCGCCCATTTAAGAAGCTCCTGGTTCGCTGTTTTTCCCAAGTGGGAATCAGCTACAGGCTTTCTTGTTCCACGATGGGGGAGGAAATGGCCTCGTGGTATTATTGCTGGACTGTTAATTCAGAGACTGAGATAACATTCTGGGGACCTGTGTTCAAATTCCAGCACAGCAGATGGTGGAATTTGAATTCAATACAAAAGAAAATCATGAATTAAGAATATAATGATGACCATGAATTCATTGCCAAATGTCAGAAAAAGTCAGCTGGTTCACTGATGTGCTTTAGGGAAGGAAACTGCCACCCTTACATGATCTGGCCTACATGTGACTGCAGACCCACAGCAATATGATTGACTTTGAACTGTCCCCGAGGCAATTAGGGATGGACAACAAACACTGCGTAGCTAGGGATGTCCTCCTCCCATTAACAAATAAATAAAATTGGATTCTACATCTTCCGATCCAAGATCGTTTCTTGCTCTCATACTAATTTCTTCGCTTACAGTCACTTTCCCTCCTGCCTGTCTTTTTGGAATGTCGTATAGCCCTGCGCACTTAGCTCCAGTGTTGATCTCCTTGTAACCATGTCTTTGTAATAGCTGTAAAATCATGCCCGTCAACCTAGAAATGTGCTATTAATTTGTTGATTTTGTTCTGAATACAATGAGCACGCAAGCAAAGAGCCATGAATTTAGCTTTATCACTTGATTTCACCTCTTGACACTCTTTACAGCTGTTTTCTGTTTGTACATGCTGTTTTTTCCAGTACCACGCTGAGTATTGTTATCCCGATAGTTCTTTCGTCTCAGTCCGTGTGTATTCCCGGGCGAATGTGCTCGTGTGGTCTCAGGAGTTGCGGAGGTCACGGCTCTGGGACAGCCGTTTCATCGCCCTATGCTGCAGGTAAGAAGAAAAGAAAATCTCTTGCTCTGAGCTCTGCAAACCTGGGCAATGTCAAAAGGGAAACAAGGTCAAAAGAATTTCAACAAGAACCTCAAAATTAACTGCTGAATTCATATCAACATTACGGGGATCGCCCAACTTAGTGGCCACAACATCCCACTTTCTATTCTTCACAAACAATCCAAAGGCTGAAGTATCCGTATCCCTCTTAACTTTTATGGTTTTTGAGCTAATTTCTTTTTTCTAACTTGTGCATATTTGTGGTGCTTTATGACTTCTTGCATTTAGCAATTGATAAACTCACTCTCTCACGAGTTCAGGAGAAGCTAGTTTTATAGAATCCTCAGTGTGGAAACAGGCCACTCAGTTCAACAAGCCCACAGCAACCCTCCAAAGAGCATCCCACCGAGACCCATCCCCATTCCCCGACTCTATCCCTGTCAGCCTGCATTTCCCATGGCTAATGTACCTAACCTACACATCCGTGGGCACTGTGGGTAATTCAGCATTGCCAATCCACCTAACCTGCACATCTCTGGACTGTGGGAGGAAACCAGAGCACCCAGCAGAAACCCACACAGACAAGGGGAGAATGTGCAAACTCCACACAGACAATCATGCGAGGCTGGAATGGAACTCAGGTCCCGGGTGCTGTGAGGTAGCGTTACTAACTGCTGAGTCACCGTGTCACCCTGAGTTATCTTGACTCCTTCTGAAACATAGGAAGGTATCCACAAGACCAAGATCCTTTTCAATCAGCTTAATTCGTACCAACTGAGGTGGATCTAATTGGGTGTGTAAAGAAGGGGAGTCTTTCACGAGGGAACTTAACAATTTGGGAGACTCAGTCACCGAGGGAGCCTGACCCGAAGACTGGTCAAAAGAATAATGATTCGATATGAATTAGTCAGAATGCAGCTGTTAACAGTAATCCTCCATCCCGATGTGGGAGCGAGATTTAACATTCAAAATCAAAACTGAAACTCTTGAACAAGGTAGTTCAAAACAGCCAGTTCTCTGATTGAGGTTGTGAACTTGCTCGCCGAGCTGGCTTCTTCTCATTCAGACGTTTCGTCACCATGATCGGTGACATCATGGGTACAGCCTCCAATGAAACGATGTTATTCTACTCTGTCTGGAATTGACACTGTCCAGTCTGTTACCATGAGTACTGTCATTTCCGGTTTTGATCTGTATGGGTTTGTGTGTGGGGGTCCAATTGTATCTGTTTGTTGGTTGCATTCTGGATGGAGAATCACGCCTCTCAGAGGACACTGCGACAAGGTAACCGTAGTCCCCAAGCCAAGCATAGACACGCACAGGAATTCCGAGAGGCATGGTTCTGCACCCATTCTCCAGCCTCACAAATTTGGTCTCTTCAGTCTGAATATGATCACTCAACCATATCCTTGATGACAAACAATAGAGTCTTACTTCCCAAAATCTACAAACAGGACTGTCCAGACAGATCCATTTGTTCTCATGATATCATCTTCTGCTGGAGGGATTCCGAAATGTCGACATTCTTCCTCAACTGAGCATTCCTTGCATTCGTGGTTGACAGAGCTGTCAGCCATGTCCATTGTGCTGCAGGGTTCCCAAGCGGAATATGAGTTGCTGTTCCTGCAACTTTGGGGTGGCATCATTTGTGGCACTGCAGGAGGCCCATGTTCAGTTTGGTTTTGTCTTTTGAGGAATGGATGGTCCCTTTGAGATTGAAATTGGAGAAAGATTTCATGATTTTTTCATGTTCTTGTCTTTCTGTTATGCCCCTAGGAAAAAAGCAATGAAAGTGCCGTTCATGTTTTGCACGGCGAGCTGCTGAATACTAACCGGTCTCACACCATTACCATCACCTTGCCCTTGTGAAGGCAGATATGGATAAGGTTCTCAAAGCTGATAGAAGATTGAAACCACTCTCGTCCTGTGTCGCTGGTAAGTTTCCCTTCTTGAAGAAAAAATGCTTGCAGCTGAATGAGCATAATATAGAGCATAGTGGCTCTGGTTAACACCGCTGTCTCAATTCCACCCCTTGGTGACTTTCTGTGTGGAGTTTGCACATTCTCCATGTGCCTGCATGGGTTTTCTCTGGGTGCTTGAGTTTCCTCCCACAGTCAAAAGATGTGCAAGGTTGGTGGATTGGCCATGCAAAATTTCCCAAGGTGTTCAGTGATGTGTAGGTTAGGTGAGTTATAGGTGGATGGGTCTGGGTGGGATGCTGTGAGGGGCAGCGTGGACGTGTTGGGCTGACGGACCTGTTTCCACACTGTAAGGGTTCTCTGATTCATGATTCTATGATTTTACTGAGTGCAAAGGTACAATATTGACTCGTCATATTTGTCTCACCTCTTTACACATTGACAAGAAAGCTTTAATGTCAGTTTCTATGCATTTGCAACTTGTCTGCTGTCTCTCACAAGGCTGACTATATCTCCTTCTCTAATGCGTATCTCCTGTCCACTGACACTGAGAGGTGACACTTGCTTTTCATTTAGTACAATCAATAAAACAATAGCCTCCATATTACATCCAGCGGCTTCTCTTGACACTCACACATTGTTCTTTATTTCCTCCAGGTATTGACCACTCATCATTTCTAATTCCTCATCTCATCTCTCTCTCATTCTCTCGCTCTCTCGCTCGCTCTCTCGCTCGCTCTCTCGCTCTCGCGGTCTTTATCTCAGAGGTTCACAGTCACACTATGTTGCACATGCATATTCTGTCCCTCATGCACAAACACACTACACACACACAAAAAAAAGTCAGGAACACAGTCTCTCACGAACACACTCTGTCACATTCTCACTCATTCATACTCCATACTATCACACAGTCGTACACGGTCTTGCACACATTCTGTGGCACACTTGCATGCACTGTCGCAGGATCTTTTGCCAATGCTCTTACTCTCAAGTACACACACACGACCACAAATCTCTCCCTCACACACTTAGGTTCGCAAATTCACTTGCTGTCAAGCTCACTCACACTTACAGACACACTCACTCCCTCATGCATGCTGTAACACTCCCTTCTTGTGCTAACTCCCTTTCACACACTCTCAAGCACAGTCACTGGCACACACATTCTGTCGTGCGCACACACACACTTTCATGCACTGTCTTTGCACTCTTGAGCACAATCATATGCTCACCTCTCTCTTGCACACAGTCAATTTGATTTGAGTCAGAGATCATGGGAACTGCAGATGCTGGAGAATCCAAGATAATAAAATGTGAGGCTGGATGAACACAGCAGGCCAAGCAGCATCTCTGATGAAGGGTCTTGGCCCGAAACGTCAGCTTTTGTGCTCCTGAGATGCTGCTTGGCCTGCTGTGTTCATCCAGCCTCACATTTTATTATCTTGATTTGAGTCATCATTGTCACAGGTACAGTGAAAAGTTTTCTTCTGCATGCAGCATAGACAGGTGATATCAAACAAGGCGCATTAGTGAAACGGAACATAGTGACAGCTACAGAGAAGATGCACAGAGAGCAAGATCAAAATTAGGTTGAAGCTTTTCAGTGTCCTATTCAGATGTCCAATAACAGCGGTGAAGAAGCTGTTCTTGAATCTTTTCACGCATGTATACAAACTTTTTTTACATCTTCCCTTCAGAAGAAGGGAGAAGAGAGTGTAATTGGCGGGTGAGAAGGGCCTTTGATTATGTCAGTTTCTTTCCCGAGGCAGCAGGAAGTAGAGGTGGAATCAACGAATGGAAGGCTGGTTTGCATGATGGACTATGCTGTGTTCATGACTCTGTAGTTTCTTGTGGTCTGAGGAAGAGCTGTTGCCAAACCATGCTGTGACATGCATCCAGATAGGATGCTTTCTCTGGTACATGAATGAAAGTTGACCTTGCGGACACTCCAAATTACCTTAGCCTGCTGGGGAAATAGAGACATTTGGTGTGCTTTTTTGCCCATTGCGACGATCTGGGTGGACCAGGAGAGATTGTTGGTGATCGACACTCTCAACTATCTCCACCTCAGCAACATCTCTCTCACTGTCTGATGCAGGCGCTCACACACTCACATTGTGTCACCTATTCTGTCTGTCTGTCTCTCCCTCTCTCCCTCATCGCCCATCTCTCTCTCACTCGCGCTCTCTCTCTCGCTCGCTTGCGCTCTGTCTCTCTCGTGCTCTCTCTCTCTCTCTCTCTCTCGCGCGCGCTCTCTCTCTCTCTCTCTCTCTCTCGCGCTCTCGCGCGCGCTCTCTCTCTGTCTCTGTCTCCCTCCCCCACCCCCCCAACCTCTCTGGCTTTGTCTCTCTCTCTCTCTTTTTCTCACATACCAACTCATTGCTCAGTTTTCCATGGTATCTGAATTGTTGGAAGAATTAACTTAGACTGAGCGTGGATTTTCTCCCAAATTAGTTACGACAAAGCAGAACCAATTCTGCCTGGAAGAAGAAAGGCAGGAGCCATAATAATTAGGGATTGTTTTGCTAGAGGAACCGTGCTGTGATATGCATCCAGATAGGATGCTTTCTGTGGTACATGAGTGAAAGTTGCCCTTGTGGGCACACGGAATTGCCTTAGCCTCCTGTGAAGTAGAGACAACGGTGTGCTTTTTTGCTCATTGCGATGATGTGGATGGACCAGTGAACTAATCTAAGCCCATCCCCCTACACGATCCCATTATCATCCATATGCTTATCCAAGGACTGTTGAAATGCCCCTAATGTGGCTGAGCTAACTGCATTGGTAGGCAGGGGGTTCCACATCCTTACCACTCTCTGAGTAAAGAACCTGCCTCTGATATCTATCTCAAATCTATTATCCCTCACTGTTGAGCTGTGCCTCCTCATACAAGCTGACGTCATCATCCTCGGAAAAAGACCCACACTGTCCACCCTGTCTCATCCACTGATCATCTTGTATGTCTCTATTAAATCCCCTCTGAACCACCTTCTCTCCAATGAGTACAGACCCAAGTCCCTCAGCCTTTCTTCAGAAGACCTTCGCTCCGGACCAGGCAACATCATCTCTGCACCTTTTCCAATGCTTCCACATCCTTCCTGTAATGGGGCGACCAGAACTGTACGCAATATTCCAAATGAGACCGCACCAGCTGTTTGGACAGTTGCTCTGGATCTCAATCCCACTGCCAATAAAACCTAAAACACCGTAAGCCTTCTTCACAGCACTATCAACCTGGATGGCAATTTTCAGGGATCGACATAGATGGACACCCTCTGCACATCTTTCCATTGACCCAATATTCTGCCTTCCTATTATTCATCCCAAAGTGAATCACCTCACATTTATCCGCATTGAACTCCATCTGCCAGCTTTCCGCCCAATTCTGCAGTTCATCCAAGTCTACCTGTCACCTGCAACATTCTTCCACATTGTCCACCACTCCACCGACTTGAGTGTAGTCTGCAAACTTACTAACCGATCTACCAATGCCTCCGTCCAAGTCATTTATAAAAATGACAAACAGCAGTGGTCCCAAAACAGATCCTTGAGACAAACCAGTAGTAACCAGACTCCAGGCTGAATATTTTCTATCAACCACCACTGGTTGCCTCCTTAGCCAAAGCCAGTTTCTAATCCAACCTGCTAAATCTCCCTCAATCCCATGTCTCCATGTTTTCTCCAATAGCCTACCATGTGGAACCTTATCGAAGGCTTTACTGAAGTCCATGTCCACCACGTCAACTGCCCGACCCTCATCCACTTGCTTGGTCACCTTCCAAAATTACTCAATGAGGCTTGTGAGACACGACCTGCCCGTGACAAATCCATGTTGACTATCTCCCATCAAATTGGTGCTTGTTCGATGATTATAAATCCTCTCTCTTATAATCGTTTCCAAAACTTTTCCTGCAACAGACGGAAGGCTCACTGGGTTTATAATTACCTGGGTCATCTCTACTGCCCTCTTTGAACAAGGGCACAACATTTGCAACCCTCCAGCCTTCTGGTACGAAACCTGTAGACAATGAGGATTCAAAGATCAAGGCCAAAGGCTCCGCCACCTCCTCCGTAGCCTCCCAGAGAATCTGAAAGTTTCGAAGGATGATGCGTTGTATCTGGAGGTTGTTGGGGTGGTACGTTAGGACGAGGGAGACTTTGTTTTGGTTGTTGTTGCGGGGTGGGGTGAGGGGATTTGTTGCAGGAAATGCTGGAGACACGGTCGAGGGCGTTATCAACCACAGAGCGGGGCAAGTTGTGGTCCTTGAAAAATGAGGACATCTGAGATATACTGGAATAGAATACCTCATCCTGGGAGTGCAGATGCAGAGGCAAAGGAATGGGGAATAGGGGATGAATTGTTGCAGGAATATGGTGAGAGGAGGTGTAATCTTGGTAGCTGTGGGAATTGGTGGAGTTGAAATGGATATTTGTTTCTCAGTGGTTGGAAATAGAGTGGTCCAGGTAGGAGAGAGAGGTATCAGAGATTGTCCAGGTTAACTTCAAGTTCGGGAGGAAGGTGTTGGTGAAGCGGATGAACTGTTAGAGCCCCTTGTGGGAACACGAGGCGGTGCCGATACAGTCATCAATGTAACGGAGGAAGAGGTGGGGTTGAGGGCCAGTGTAGGTACGGAAGAGGGAGCGTTCCATGTAACCTACAAAGAGGCAGGCATAGCTTGGGCCCATTTGGCTACCCTGGCCACCCCCTTTGTCTGTAGTTAGTGGGAGGAATTGAAAGAGAAACTGTTGAGGGTTGTTCAAGGACCGGAACTTGCCCCTCCTCAGTGGTCAAAAACGCCCTCGACCGTGTCACCCGCGTTTCCCACAACTCATCCCTCACACCCGCACCCCATAATAACTACCAAAACAGTGTCGTCCTCGCCCTCACGTACCACCCCACCAACATCCGGATTCAATGCGTCGTCCTCCGACCCTTCTGCCATCTGCAATCCGACCCCACCACCAAAGACATTTTTCCCACCACCCTTAGGTGACCCCCTTATCCGCTCCACACTCCCCTCTAGCACTCCCTACACCCAGCACTTTTCCCTGCATATCCATAAATGTTGTCATCACAACGTTTAAAATTCACTGGTCCCGATACCCCCCCCCCCCCCCCCTCACCCCCATCCCAGGCCCCAGGAAGAATTTCCTCATCAAACAGATGTTTACCTGCACATCTGCTAATGTGGTAGACTGTATCCACTGTTGCCATTGTGGCCCCCTCTACATCGGGGAAACCAAACAGAGGTTTGGGGACCGCTTCACCTGTGCTCAGTTTGCACTGAAGAACTGCACCTCCCAGTCGCGAACTGTTTCGACTCTCCCTACCAATCCTCAGGTAACATGTCCATCCTGGGCCTCCTGCAGTGCCACAACGATGCCACCTGAAGGTTGCAGGAGCAGCACCTCATATTGCGCTTGGGAACCCTGCACTCCATGGTATCAATGTGGACTTGACAAGGTTCAAAATCACCCCTCGCCCTCCCGCATCCCAAAACCAGCCCACCTATCCCATCCTGCCACCTCAAACCCCACCCCCATTTCCTACCTCCTAACCTCTTCCCGCCCCGGAGACCTGTTCGTCCTCCCCGGACTGGCCTATCCCCTCCCTCCCTCCCCACCTACACTCACCTCTGCTGGCTCCATCCCCACCTCTTTAACTTGTCTGTCTCCTCTCCACCTATCTTGTCCTCTATGCATCTTTGATCCGCCTCCCCCTCTCTCACTATTTATTTCAGAACTCTCTCCCCCTCCCCCTTTTCTGATGAAAGGTCTAGGCCCAACGTGTCAGCTTTTGTGCTCCTCAGATGCTGCTTGGCCTGCTGTGTTCATCCAGCTGCACACTTTGTTTTCTCTACATCTCTTAACAACCTCATGAGGTGAGTTCCAGAGCGAACTATGCAGGGTAGACTTTGGGTTTATCATTCTAACTTGCCAGTCCTGAAAGATGAAAGTTGGTTTGTGTTGGATGTTTGTCTCATAGCTATGAAAGATATCCTGAAAGGATTTTTCAAATCTTTTGTTGAGAATTGTACCCATTTAGTCAGTAATCCTTTTCCTTCTTTAAAGTTTCCATGGTAGTGACAAATTTCAAATATCTGCCGAATTTTATTTGGCTTTGTATTGGTTCTCTGTGATTCTCTGTTAATGGCTCCGCGACCTGCCAGCTAATTACAGAATTTATCATTGATGTGCCTGTACCAAAATCTTTCATCTTACACTATATATCCCAATTTCAGGAGAAAGTCCATAGAGACCTTTTAAAGGAAAGGGGATTAGAAAGAAAATCTATCGATCAAAATCATGAATAGTTGATAAATTATTTGCATTCCATATTTCCAGAACCTGCCCCGGAAGAGAGAGCCCAGAGAATTGCCAAAGCTGTCCGCAAACAGTCAATAGAAGTGAAGGAAAATTGGGAACAACTGAAAATCCGTGCGAGCAACTGGCAGAAACAGGTGGAAAAGGCGTTGGAGAAACTTCAAGAACTGGAGAAAGTTCTGGATGATCTTGAGGCTCATGTGATAACAGCTGAGGGGGTCCACACTGATTGGCAACCTGTGAGTGACCTGCTTATTGACTCATTGCAGGATCACATTGATAAAACCACAGTAAGTGCAATTACATTACACTTCACTTATGAACAGATGTAACCACAATGTTGTATCGAGACGATCAGTAATATGAGTACTTCAGTAATATTGATTGAATGGTTGTTAACTTAATTTGCAAATTAAAACTTAGTTGAGCATGCCTTCTGATATCACATCATTAATATTAGTATAGTTGAGGATTCTATTAGTCAGTGACATCAGCTGAGTTATCTGCTTGTTGCCATGTTATCAGGGTTAAAGGTAAAGTCTTAGCAGGCCATTTGGCGACTCCTTAGAGAGAGACAACTGGTTATGATTTAACCTGAAGATCACCATGCCTCAGTCAAGTAGAGGAGTTGAGGCGAAGACCCTTTGTGGTCAGCTCACTGGTGTGGCAATTGAGCCCTCTCTGCAGGGCATCAGTCTGCATCACAAGCCAACCGAATTTGAATAGAGTTTAGGATTGGAGAGCCATCCATGCAATTATTTTTTTTGAATGAATGTTTCTCACTGGGACTCTCTCACCGGGAAACTTTTTAAAAGCCAGCTCAGCCATCCAGGCGAGATCAGTTCCTGATCTCAGCTGAATTTTTTGACCTGGGGTGGGTCAGCGTTAGGAGTTCATTGATTGGAATGAATTCTCATTAAGTTAGCGAGAGGGATACTACACGTGAATAGATCGATGTTTTGAAAAGAGGATGAGATATGAGCAAAAGTTGAATTGATGTGGAAGACCAGCCACAATCATCATCGACAGTGGAGCAAGCTTGAGTGGCCATGCAACATTGTGCTGCCACTATTTGACTTGTTCTGTGGAAAGGAAGGAAAATGGTCCAAGTGTCAAAAATGCCGAAGACCGCATCATTCTACAACCTCAAAATTTGATTGTGTTCAGCATATTATCACTCCTGGTACCCCGAAATCCTGGTCTATCATCTCAGCAGCTCGACTCTGCCAAAAGCTGGTGACTTGTGACATTTTTGAGGGATCTTCCCAAGTCTGAAAATCATTTTTGTTTTTGTACAATCAAAGTTGGCCAGTGTGGAAGGAGGTCGTTTGGCATATCGTAGCTCTTTGAAATAACTCCCCAATTCGTCCCCCTCTGCTTGGCAATGACTTCAACCACTTATAAAATCTCTTTAATGGAGGGAAACTTTGAAGGCGTGTGATTGGAGTGTTAACGATCCCAGAATACAACTGAGCCTTATTAAGTTGTTAGTTCAGATGATCAAGAGCTTGATGAAAGAGGATTGTTTGAAAAAGTGCCTTAAAAGAGGAAATGTACAGAGGCTAAGAGGTGTAGGAAGTTAGCGAGTTTTGAGAGGATTTGTTGCTTGGGTTGAGGTTCTGGATGTGAGTTTGCTCGCTGAAGGTGTAGGAAGTCTCTTGTTGGGTTTGAAGCCGACACAATTAAATGTTTGGCAACTAGTAGTGGGCCGTTTAAAATCAAGAGTGGGCAAGAGGACATAATTAGACGAGTGCAGTTATCCTGAAGTATGGTTGGACTGGTGGAGATGACCAAAATAGCAATAGGCGTAGCCAAGTAACGATTTGTAAACAAAAATTAGAATTTAATAAAATTACTGTTAATGGTATCAGTCAGGTGGAAAGTACAGAGAATAGGAATTGGTTCAAGTTGAGACTCAGGCAGTGGAGTTTTAGACGACCTCAAGTGTTCAATGGACAAATGTGGGTCTCCATCAGGGAATGCATTGGAATTGTCAGGTCCAGAAGTGAAGTAGTTCCAGGTGAAGGTTTCACTGCGAATGAGCCGAGACAAGAGACAGGTAGGCAGGATTGAAAAGATGTAAAGAGACAGCTTTAGGGATTGCATGAATGTGTGGTCGGACGTTCATCATGGGATAAACAAGATGCCAAGGTTGTGCTGAGACAAGTGTAATATTACATTGTTGCCAAGGCGGAGTAATGCAATCAGTAGGTCGTGAATAGAGATTGGTGTGGGGACCACAAAGTGGTCTTCCCAGTTTGAAATTGTTATCTCTACATAGTTGCGCAACTTTATGTTCTGTTCAAAAGGCATTACTGACAAGGAAACAGAAGTTAGCCATTTGTTTACTTGTCAATATATCTTGATTTTTCCACCATGTTCTCCAATTATTGACACAACATGTGCACTGTACGAAGTGAACCGTTCAAACCTTAAAAGGAAATGTTAAAATTGTGGAATATGAAGTTAAATTTATTTTATTGAAAATTTAAATAAATTACATGAAGGTTTGACCAAGACTGCAAGGAATTCAATGGATCACCAGATGAATAAAACAAGCAGTAGTAAGGTGGTATTAGCTGGATGTTCCTGAAGAAAGAGAACGCAGCCAACCTTTCTTCCATCAGGGGGATTAATTGTGTGGTGTCAGACACAGTCGATGAAATCATTCCTTCTGTCTTTACTGTCTGACTAGACTATGGTTGTAATATTTCCTTTTTTAAGCGCTCAAGGTTAGACATAGTTCACTTGACATTCTCATTTTATAAATTTTAAGAAGTTGACTTATTGTCAAGTCACGATAGGATTGAAAACACATTCTATAACTGTTTGAAGTCAGAAGTCACATAACACCAGCTTGTCGTCCAACAGGTTCATGTGAAATCACACAAGCTTTTGGAGTGCAGCCCCTTCATCAGGTGCAGTTAGTGAGGTGACCACAGAGAGAGACAGCTTATCAGCAGAGAGATCAAATGATCATAGAATTGGCGTGAGTGGAGTGTCAGATAATAACTCTATGCAGGTGACCAAGAGTGTGAGAGGCAAGTAAAGCGTTTATAAAGTCCATGTCAGTGCTGTGTTGTCATGATAATCAGGCAACGCAACAGGAATGTACAAAAGGTGACATCTCAGGTCAGACTCTGACTTGTAGTTTCGAGGCTTGTGTTCAGAATCTGTCTTAGAGTTTTAACCTTTATTTCAAAAGCAAGAATTTATAAGATACCACACTGACTGTAACTACAAGTTGTATGTTTCTTCAAAATATCTGCAAACCAACAAACATCCTGGATGAAGACTTATTATCTGACACTCCACTCACACCAGTTGTATGATGTTTTGATCTGTCTGCTGATCAATTGTGTGACTGTGTGTTTTCCTCCCTGACCGCACCTGATGAAGGGACTGCACTCCCAAAGCTTGTGTGATTTCAAATAAACCTGTCAGATTATAACCTGATGTCATGTGACTTCTGACTTTGTCTATCCGAGTCCAACACCAGCACCTCCACATTATAACTGTTTGGAACCAAGTCAGTGCAACAGGTACATATCGAACATTTGACTTCAGAAGAATGCCGAGTGCTGAAAAGTTCATTAATAACAAAGGATTTCTTCATTATGCCATCTATGGTAACATGCTGCATCTCACAGTCACAATGAAAGGATGGCCACTTCAATTTAGCAGGGCCAAGAACAGTTATGGACATTTTTAGCATGGGAGGAGGCCATTCAACCTATTTTAACTGTCCCAGCTCTCTCCCAGCACAAGAAAATTAATCCTTCTCTCGAACTCATTCCACATATTTCACAGAATTGAAATATATAGGTACATACTTAAGAGATTTTAACATCAAGTGAGCAGTTCTCGCACTTCACCTTGTCACTAAAAATGGAAAACGTGACTTAGAAGGAGTGGGTCTTTATTTTGTTCTGTTTTGATGATGAAGCAGATGCAAGTCCAAGTGCTGGAACTGGCGTCTTGAACTTAGCAACTGTTCAATGTGTATAAAATGAATTCTGTGCACATCTACTAAAAGCAGTTTTATGGAAGGAAAAGGCACCAAAGAAGATTTGGTGTATTGTGCTTGATGCTATTATACTCCAACCTGTGAAAACAGAACTCTACGACTGTGAGTGTTGAGTTCTGAGAGGGTGCTATCTTGTTTGAATGTACATTGCTAAGCCTAGGCCTATTTTCCCAACAGCAAAATTGGTAATCCAGCAAGAAATGGATATTTCTCACATTTGTTGGCTGTAAGTGTCTGTTTAAAGTTTGAGTCCAGTTTCCTTATATACAGGTGCTTAACCTGCTTTTACAGTTGGAACATTTGTTGTGCCAATGAAAATTTTTTGAATGGTTTCACCTCCAATTTTCCTCTTTATACATATTTGGTATTTTTTTCAGGGTCAGGACTATCTTCAAAATCTGAGATTGGGTTTTGAAAGACAGCAGCCTTTGTTTTGGAGAGATAATGGGAACTGCAGATGCTGGAGAATGCGAGATAACAACGTGTGGAGCTGGATGAAGACAGCAGGCCAAGCAGCATCTGAGGTGCACAAAAGCTGACGTTTCGGGCCGAGAACCTTCTTCAGAAAATGGGGAGGGGGTGCGGGTTCTGAAATAAATAGGGAGAGAGGGGGAGGCGGATGGAAGATGGATGGAGGAGAAGATGGGTGGAGAGGAGAGTATGGGTAGGGAGGCAGGGAGGGGATAGGTCAGTCTGGGGAGGCCGGACAGGTCAAGGGAGCGGGATGAGGGGAAATAGGGGTGCGGTATGAGGTGGGAGGGGCGATGGGTGAAAGGAAGAATAGGTTAGGGAGGCGGGGACGAGCTGGGCTGGTTTTGGGATGCAGTGGCAGGACAGGAGATTTGGAAGCTTGTGAAATCCACACTGATAGCATTGGGCTGCAGGGTTCCCAAGCAGAATATGATTTGCTGTTCCTGCAACCTTGGGGTGGCGTCATTATGGCACTGCAGGAGGCCCAGGTTGGACATGTCCTCTCGGGAATGGGAGGGGGAGTTGAAATGGTTAGTGACTGGGAGGTGCAGTTGTTTATGGCAAACTGAGCGTAGGTGTTCTGAAAAGCGGTCCCCAAGCCTCTGCATCGTTTCCCCAATGTAGAGGAAGCCACAACGGGGACAGCGGATGTTTTGGATATTTCTTCAGCATTGATTTTCATTCAGAGTTGGTTGGATTTTGCTGAAGCAATAGACATAACTCACTATGACGTAGACAATGTCAGAGTTGATGTTTCGCGTCCTGTGACCCTTCCTCAGATCTCACTCTTCACTGATGCTGCCAGACCTGCTGAGCTTTTCCAGCAACTTCTGCTTTTGTTGCTGATTTACAGTGCCCACAGTTCTTTTGTTTTTTACGACACAGACAAAACTTGATCTCTCCAGGAAGCATGATGCTGCATTCTCCAACTTTCCTGCCTTTTTGTCATATAATATTGTCTTTTTAGGACAGAAGTGGCTTTTTTTGTTTGTTTTAACTTCCGCACATACTTTCTATGCAGGTTAAAAGTCTACACCTTTTCAGTTCTCTGCTGCATAATGAAGACTTGGAACAATTTTTTTTTATAAAGTAGAAAATCAGTGTGGTTTGTTTTCCAAAATGTGATGTGTAAGTGCAACACTTAACAGTGTGTTCATCAAACTATTGTTTCCTTTGATCTTTGTGTTGCAGAAATTTCTAGAATCATTTCATATGTATTTTTCTTGATATATTTTAGCAGCTTTCCTGGAGCAAGTCTGTTTTCCTTCGGATGAGACGACTTTCAGACATACTCCCTTTATTATGAGATTTAATTGCGGTAAAATGAGGATTTTTATTCACTGAGACACACATGACTATATGTTTCAAGCATTGGAAAAAGCGTTCTGTTCGGACTGTCATGATATCTGGTGTTTGTACCAGGCTTTCCGATGAAATGCAAGTGATTAAGGATGCTACTGATGCCACATGTTATTACAAGAGGAAATGAACATACAAGTAAGGATTTTATGCCACATTTATACATAGCATGGGCCATGCAGCATGGATGCAGTGACTGAGTGAAATGGGACGCAGTGACTGAGTGAAATGGGACGCAGTGACTGAGTGAAATGGGACGCAGTGACTGAGTGAAATGGGACGCAGTGACTGAGTGAAATGGGACGCAGTGACTGAGTGAAATGCTCACAGCGACTTGCCCCTGCAGTCCTGACCCGCTCACAGCGACTTGCCCCTGCAGTCCTGACCCGCTCACAGCGACTTGCCCCTGCAGTCCTGACCCGCTCACAGCGACTTGCCCCTGCAGTCCTGACCCGCTCACAGCGACTTGCCCCTGCAGTCCTGACCCGCTCACAGCGACTCGCCCCTGCAGTCCTGACCCGCTCACAGCGACTCGCCCCTGCAGTCCTGACCCGCTCACAGCGACTCGCCCCTGCAGTCCTGACCCGCTCACAGCGACTCGCCCCTGCAGTCCTGACCCGCTCACAGCGACTCGCCCCTGCAGTCCTGACCCGCTCACAGCGACTCGCCCCTTCAGTCCTGTCCCAATCACAAGGACTTGCCCTCTCCGTCCTTACCCGCTCACAGTGACTTGCCCCTGCAGTCCTGACCCCCTTACAGTGACCTGCCCCCTCACTCCTGACCTGCTCTACATTGAGGAAACCAAGCAGAGGCTTGGGGACCGCTTTGCAGAACACCTCCACTCGGTTCGCAACAAACAACTGCACTTCCCAGTCGCGAACCATTTTAACTCCCCCTCCCATTCCTTAGACGACATGTCCATCATGGGCCTCCTGCAGTGCCACAATAATGCCACCCGAAGGTTGCAAGAACAGCAACTCATAATCCGCTTGGGGACCCTGCAACCCAATGGTATCCATGTGGACTTCACCAGCTTCAAAATCTCCCCTTCCCCAACTGCATCCTAAAACCAGCCCAGTTCTTCCCCTCCCCCTACTGCATCACAAAACCAGCCCAGCTGTTCCCTTACCCCGACTGCATCCCAAAACCAGCCCAGCCTGTCTCCACCTCCCTAACATGTTGTTCCTCTCACCCATCCCTTCCTCCCACCTCAAGCCACACCTCATCCTGCCTCCTTGACCTGTCTGTCTTCCCTGGACTGACCTATGCCCTCCCTACCTCCTCACCTGTACTCTCCTCTCTACCTATCTTGTTTTCTCTCCATCTTCGGTCCGCATCCCCCCCCTCCCTATTTATTCCAGTTCCCTCTCCCATCCCCCTCTCTGATGAAGGGTCTAGGCCCGAAATGTCAGCTTTTGTGCTCCTGAGATGCTGCTTGGCCTGCTGTGTTCATCCAGCTCCACACTTTGTTATGTTGGATTCTCCAGCATCTGCAGTTCCCATTATCAGTGGCATTTTCCTCTTCATCAAAGTTTGTGCAAAAGCAACACGATATGGGGCGGCACGGTGGCTCAGCGGTTAGCACTGCAGCCTCACAGCACTGGGGACCCAGGTTCAATTCCAGCCTCAGGCAACTGTCTGTGTGGAATTTGCACCTTGTCCCTGTGTCTGCGTGGGTTTCCACCAGGTGCTCCGGTCTCCTCCCACAGTCCAAAGATGTGCACGCTAGGTGGATTGGCCATGCTAAATTGCCCGTAGTGTTCAGGGGCGTGGGCCTGGGTGGGATGCTCCAAGGTTTGGTGTGCACTTGTTGGGCCAAAGGGCCTGTATCCACACTTTAGGGAATCTAAACAAACCTGTTCCCACATCTCCATGTTATAACCCTGCTGATCACTGCACACAGAGATGTTTGATAACAAAAGGATAACAATAATATTCAAACCTCGTGCTGGAGATGTATTTTAAATACACGGAGGCCAGTGTCGATCTCCAATTCAACTTTTATTTACAAATGAACTGTCTTCAACTTTAGCACTGCCTCATTCAGAGATAGTTGACAGGGTGTCAGCATCTCTGATGCTCACACTTCTTATCTGTCAGCCAGGGCTCCCTGATTTGGGCTGTTAATATGGAACAATCAGGCAACTCATATTCTGTGAGGTTCAACTGGCCGACCTGGTCACAAACCAGTGCGGTGTGTTCATCGAAAATCAAACGTACTAGAAAGATACCATTCCATACCAGTGTAAAGGAAGGCATGAGGCTAAACTGGGGAGGGAAGGGAACTGCTTATTGGGGTGGCCCAGAGAGTAAAAGAAAATCGAATGGGAAGAAGACCATTTGAGACTGAGGGAGAGAGATGTAATTGCCTGAATGAGGCATTCCAATTGCGAAATGGATTTTTGAGTATACACCATGTTCAGTTTCCCCGATCTTAATCTGTACTCCTCTTTAAATCATTAGTATCTGAAATTTCTGTATCATTTCCAAATGCTCTGTCTCTAATGTTATGCTGTTGGAATTGGTTGAACTGCAGAGATATTATTTATTTGCACAAATGTGTTCAGTGAAATGAGTTGCATGCTATTTATGTATTATTCTTCCTGATTCTATTGTACGCATACAAATTAAAGTTAGTTCCACTTTTGAACAACAAACTGCTTTTAGATGTCTGATGTATCTCATTTGCCTGCCACTTAGTCTTGTTGATGAGTTGTGTTTCTGTTTGGTGAAGAAATATGAATGAGCTGGAGCACTAATGGCAATGCCCAATGTGGTGATCTTCCAACATTGCAGCTGGAAGGTGGGGCAGGAAGGGGGATGGGTTTCACAAGAAGTATCACAGAGGGAAATGGAGAGACAGGTGATGTATGTGGCAGCACCGAGACAGTGAGGAGAATGAAATGCAATGAAAGGGGAATCTGGCTGTAGTCTCAAAGGCACGGGCTGAATGGAAGAGGACAGAAAGGATTCACTCAGAGGAAGAGAAGATCAGACTAGACTGACTGTGAAACAGGCAGTAATCATTGGCAAGTTACTGATAGGAGGGTGAATCAATCGGGCTCACTTTAAGACTGTTTACAGTTACCATATAGTTTGTGGGAGATGTGTAGATCAGGCCAGGCTCATAGAGAAACGCTTCCCGGAGTAATTAACATGGAGACCCCACTGGGAAAGAGTGACGGGTTGGCCGTCCTGCTTCCACTGCTGCTGGTGATGTCCAGGCCAGTCATTCTGGCCAGAGACTTCAGCTGCATCATCGGCATGAATGAACAATATGGAGGGTATGACAGTGAACTGGACTCGATGTCCAGATTTCTGATGGAAACGGTTAAAGTTGCCAAGCTGCATAACATCTTCAGCACCCCTGCAGACTGAGCATAGAGTAGAAACGCCTGGTCAGAGCGAGACGGGTCTATCCACCCATTGCATAGATTTCCTGTTTGCGCCCACACGTCCTCGATCATATCCATTGAAGTCAAGCCGGTGTTCTTCTCTGACTACTGCCTCCTGCTGGCTGACTGTCACCTACAGGATGACCAGCGGGCTGGCAAGGGAACATGGAAGCTGACCCCAGAAAAACATTAAGAAGCTCAAAAGAGAGCACACAGGTTGGAGAACGATGAAGACCCTTTTTGCACTTGGTGGGAGGCAGTCAAAGCGAACACCAAGAAGTTCTTTGTCCTGAAAAGTGTTCAGAAGGTGAGAGAGAGTTGGGCAAAACTGTTCAAACTCCAGAAACCCGTGCAAAACCTACTCTTACTCCAGACAATCGGGTCAATGTCACGAAGGAGCCCCAGGAGGTGTGGAGGCAGGAAGCCCCACTCTCTGCCTTGGAGGCCTCCAAGATAATCTTGCGGTTCAGGGTCTGCACTGTGGAGCAAGAGAGAATAACAGTCAGAGACAGACAGCACTGAAACAGACCGTTTGGTCCAACTTGTTCATGCTGACTCGATATCCTAAATAAATGTAGTCCCATTTGCCAGCATTTGGCCCATATCCCTCTAAACTCTTCCTATTCATTTTCCCGTCCAGATGGCTTTTAAATGTTGAAATTGTACCAGCTTCCAATCCTCTCTCTAGCAGCTCATTTCATACATACACCACCCTCTGCATGAAAATAATGTACTTTAAATCCCTTTTCGATCTTTCCCCTGTTACTTTAAACCTATGCCCTCCAGTTATAATTATATATTATATAATTTTTCAGTGTATAAAGCGAGCCCTGGGAAATGTGTCAGCGTTTACAGAGGGTCCCTGGGAGTGTGGTGGCATTTTCAGGGATTCTCAGGTACTATGTCAGTATTTACAAGGAGTCCTGCGGAGCGTGTCAGAATTTATAGGGGCTCGGTGCATACTGACACACTCCTGGAATCCCTGTAAATACTGGCACACTCCCTGGGACCACCTTGAAATACTGTAGCTCTCCCTGGCACCCGCTGAAAAAACAAAGTCCCCGGGCCCCCCTGTAACTACTGACGCTCTCACCAAGAGCCCCTGTCAATACTGACACAGTCCCTGAACCCCTGTACATCGCGGGAATTTTTCAGTATTTAAAGGGGGCCCCGGGAAATGCGTCAGTCTTTGCAGAGGGTCCCAGGGACTGTCAGTATTTTCAGGATTTGCTGGGACTGTGTCAATATTTCCAGGGGGTCCCACGGAGTGTGTCAGTTTTACAGGTGATTTCAGGGGCTTTGTCAGTATTTCCAGGGGGTCACACAGATGTGTCAATATTCACAGTGTGTCCCCGGGGACTCTGTTGGTCTTGACAGGGGATTACCAGGTCGTGTGTCAATATTTACAGGGTGTCACAGGTTGTGTGTGTGTGTCAATATTTACAGAGTGTCCCTGTGTGTGTGTGTATGTGTGTGTGTGTGTGTTTGTGGGTATTTACAAAGAGTCCCTGGGGAGTGTGTCAGTGTTCATTGTGGGTCCAGGAGAGACTGTCAGTATTTATAGGACGTCCAGGGAGACTGTCAGTCTTTACAGGGGGTCGTCAGGAGTTTGTCAGAGGGTGAACGCTGAGGCAGTGCCTCATTATGCAGGTGTCAGAATTCAGATAGTGTCCCTTGATGAGAGGGTCAGTACTGAGGTATTGCAGCTCTGTGAGCAGGTCAGTTCTAAACCAGTGTCTCGTTGTCAAGTGGTCAGTGCTGAGGCAGAGACTCCATGCTGGATGGTCAGTGTTGAGGAAGTGCCTCATTGTTACAGGAACATTACGGAGGGTAAGTCTCAAGGTAATGGTGACAGAGCTGAGACAGAGCCACATGATCAGAGATTCAGGGCGAAGGGATTGACTCAATCACAGCATTGTCTTGAGGCAGTCCCTCTTTGTGAGAGGTTTAGTTCTGATGGAGCGCATTTGTCAGAGGCGATCCATACTGATCCAGTGGCTCATTGTAGTGGGGTCAGACTGAGAGGCTGCTAAACAATTATCAAGTCAGTTGTGACATATTACAGTTCTATCCTGGGGTCAGTCCTGACAGAGAGCCTCATTGCCAGAGTATCAGTACTGAGGTATTGAAACGCTGTCTGAGCATCAGGGGTGAGGGAGTGCCTCATTGTCTCAGGGTCAGAAATGTGGGAGTGCGTTATTGTCAAAGGGTCAATGCTGAGGGAGTGCTGCCATTTAAGGGGGACAGAATTAAGGAAGTTGCTCACATTTCAAGGGCCAGGACTGAAATAGTTTTGCACAGGGAGGTCAGTGTGGAGGGAGGGCCTCAGAAGCAGTGGGTCAGTATGACGGTTTCCCTTATTGTCAGGGGGGCAGTTCTGAGGCACTGACTCGTTGTCAGAGGGTCAGTACGGAGGTATTGAATCACTGTCAGCGTATCAGAACTGTGGGGCTGTTTTATTGTCACAGCGTCAAAACTGACGCAGTGCCTCATGAAAAATGGGTTAGAATTGCGAGAGACCCACACATTACACAATCAGTAATGATGTATTGCAGCATTGTGAGATGGTCAGAATGAGAGAGGGCCTGATTGTCACAGGGTCCGCACTGAGCGATTTCATCATTTTCAGGCACTCCGTAGAGGCAGAGCCTCATTGTGATCGGGTCAGAATTGAGGGAGTGCCACTTGATTACAGGGGCAAGACTGAGGTATTGCAGTTCTGTCAGGTGGTCAAATCTGATGGAGCTCCTCATTGTCAGGAGATCAGCACTGAGGTATTGAAACACTGTCAGAGCATAAGGGCTGAGGTGTTCCAGGTCGATGAGAGGTCAGTACTCCGGGAGTGCCTCATTATCAGAGGTCCAGTCCTGAGGGAGTGCACAATCGTCAGACTGTCAGTACTGAGGGAATGCCTGATTGTTCAAAGGGTCAGTACACAAGGAATGTCTCAATGTAATGTACGATTAGAGATGCAGTGCTGAAGGAGTGCCTCATTCTCAGTGTCAGTTCTGAGGCAGGGTCACATTGCTGGAGGGTTGTTCTGACTCAGTGCATGAGTAACAGAGGGTCAATACTGAGGCAGTATCTCATTTTAGGGGCTTAGAATTCATGGGTGCTACATAATTAGGAGGTTAGCCCCGAGGTATTGCAGCTCAGGTGCGGTCATAAGTGAGGGGGGAGTGCAACATTGTCAGGGGTCAATTCTGAGGTGTCAGAAGAAGTCCTGCCAGAAACATCAGCCGGACTTGACAAAATCTGTTCAAGTGAAGCAATGCCTGGCCCGTTAAATAAGAGCAGATTTGTTGGAGCCTATGTAAACGATAGACCTCAGTGTAATGGAGGAAGCATTGAGGGAGTCCTGTACTGATAATACAAGATAATAATTCATACATAATTGCAGCATTGTCAGAGGATCAGAACAGCCAGAGTGCATTATTATGAGAGACTGAACACAGAGGAGGAGCTTCATTGGAACGGGTTCAGAATTAATGGTGAGCAACACATTCACAAGGTCAGTACGGAAGTATTGCATTTCTATTGGAGGCTCAATACTGAGGAATTACCTCTGTCAGAAGTTCGTACTTTGTCAGTAGTGAGGAATTGTGGCATTGTCACTGTGTTGGTCTGAGAAAGTGCCTCTTTATCAGAGGGTCAGAATTGATGGGAGTGCTACATGATGAGATGCTCAGGACTAACAGATTGCAGGACTGTCGGCGGGTCAGATCTGTGGGAGTGATCATTGTGAGATGGTCGCTGATATCCAACCCTAAAACATAGAGCGCCCTGTAAATAACTCCTTAAAAAAAGGCCCCTTTAACTAAACCCGAAAACAGAGCCCCCGTATCTAAGTCCGAACACACAGAACCCACGAAATTACCCCTAAAACACGAAGCTCACTGTGAATAAACCCCAAACACAGATGGCCCTGTAAATGAACACTAAAGAATAGAGCCTCCTAAAACAAACAGCACCCGTGAAATAAAGCCCAAAACACAGGAACCCCAGTGTATAAACCCTGACATTCAGAGCCCCCTGTAGATAAACACTAAAAAAAAGTAAAAACTAAAAGGAACTGTGGATACAGTAAAATCAGGAACAAAAACAAAATTGCTGGAAAAGCTCAGCCCTCACGCTAGCCCAATCCGACACTCACCATAGCCTCAGGCCCAAACTAAACCAAGTTTCAGCCGCACTCCTCGCCCTCACACACGGAGCCGCCTGCACAGAGGCCCTCAAACACCTGTCTATAATCCGTAAAAAGCGGGCTTCACTGTAAATAACCCCTAAAACACAGAGTCCTGTTTCAACAAACTTCTACAATATCAACTTCACCCCCTGTAATTATACGCTTAAATACAGAGACCCCTTTAAACGAACACGAACACATATCCCCCAGGAAGTAAAAGGTGAAATACCGGGCTCCTTCTGAACAAAGCCGAAGGCACAGAGCACCTGTCAATACACCCCAACATCGAGCCGGCCTGTATATTATCCATAAAACAGGGCCCCTTACAAATAAACCCTAAAAGACAGAGCTGGCTGTAAGTAAAGAGCCCCTTGTAAATAAATACCAAAACACACAGTAAAAACCGGAAGAACTGCGGATGCTGCAAATCAGGGAAAATATCCAAAGTTGCTGGAAGAGCTCAGCAAGTCTGACAGCATCTGTGAGGGAAAAGAAAGAGTTAACGTTTTGGGTCAGGTGATCCTTCCTCTGAACCTCTGGCTGGCGCGTCTTCAGTCATGCAGGGTCAATTGCTTTAAAATATCCTTTTTCTGTGAGGCTCTATCACATTATAATAGAAAAACATCAGAACTAAGCAGGAGTAGGTCATCCGGCCCCTCGAGACTGCCCCGCTGTTCAACCAGATCCTGGCTGATCTTTTTGAGACTCAGCTCCGCTCACCCACTCGCTCACCATCAACCTAAATTCCTTTCATGTTCATAACGTGATCTGGTCTTGCCTTAAACACATTCAGCGAGGTAGTTTCAACTGCTTCACTGGGCAGGATATTCCACAGATTCACAACCCTTTGGGTGAAGAAGTTCCTCCTGTCCTCAGTCTGACATCTGCTTCCTTTTATTTTGAGCTATACCCGCCTCGTCCTCGTTTCACCTGCCAGTGGAAACAACCTCCCTGTCTCCACCTTATCTATTCCCTTCATAATCTTGTATGTTTCTATAAGCTCTCCCCTCATTCTTCTGAATTCCAATGAGTATCATCCCAGCCAACTCAGTCTCTCCTCATATTCCAAGCCTCTCAAGTCTAGAATCAACCAAGTCAGTCTCCTCTGTGCCCCCTCCAGTGAAAGTATATCCCTTCTCAATTCAGGAGACCAAAACTGCACACAGTAGTCCAGGTGGAGCTTCATCAGGGCCCTATACAGCTGCAGCATAGCCTCCCTGTTTTTAAACTCCATCCTTCTCGCAATGACAGACAAAATTCTATTTGCCTTTATAATTACCTGCTGCAATGTTACTTTTAGCGATTCCTGCACAACGACACCCAAGTCACTTTGCACAGTAACATGCTGCAATTTTTTTACCATTTGAACCATAGCCTACTTTGTTGTTATTCCTATCAAAATGGATGACCTCACATTTATTGACATTGAACTCCATCTGCCAGACCATTGCCCACTCACTTAGACTGTATAACCATCTGCAGGCCTTCAGTTCTTCTGCACACTTTGCTCTACCGCTCATCTTAGTGTCATCTGCCAATGTTGACACACCACACTTCATCCCCGACTATAAATCATCTGTATCAATTGTAAACAATTGCAGTCCCAACACTGATCCCTGAGACACACTACTAGCCACTGACCGCCAACCAGATAAACACCCATTTACCCCTACTCTTTGTTTTCTGCTAGTCAATCAATCCTCTGTCCATGCCAATACATTACCTGTAATGTCATGCAACTTTATCTCATGTCGCAGCCTTGGCATCTAGTCAAATGCCTTCTTGAAATCCAGATACATGATATCCACAGGTTCCCCATTGTCCACCATGCAAGTATGTCCTCAAAGAATTCCACCAAATTAATTAAACATGACCTCCCCTTCATGAACCCATGCTGGCTGTTCCCAATGAGACAATTGATATCCAGTTGTCTTGCTATTATCTTCCTTAATGATGGATTCACGCATTCTCCCAACAACCGAAATTAAGCCAACTGGCCTATAGTTATGTGCTTTTTGGAAAACAGCCAATGTGACACCACTGTTTAAAAAGGAAGTTTACAAGTCTACAACCAGCCCAGATTCCAGTGAATTTTGGTAAATAATTACTGGTGCAAGCCTCTTTACTATACTGTTGTACTAAAGGTCCTCTTTACCAATGTACCCACAAGCACTACATATTAGCGCTCTCATTCATTCATAACTTTACTGACCTCTTACTGGCATAGCTTGTTTAATATTACCGCATTTCATTCAAAAAATTGCCAGCTAGTCATACCTTTCACTATGAAAGGGAGACTGAATTAAAATGCTCCTTCCACCTCTTTTACAGCCCTTTCACAGTTTTAATCCTCACGGCTTTATTTTGCTGACAGCTGCAAAACGTGTGTCTACATCAGTGTCTATCCCTGAGTACATGTTAATTTTCTAACCTATTCAGAACAATACCATCGTGTCATCGTTTGAAGAAGCATAATATTAATCAGCCCTCAGCAACCGTCTCCCAGGACTTGAATAGCTTGCAGGATATCAAACAAGTTTTCTGCATTAGCAGAGATAGTAGGAACAGCAGATGCTGGAGAATCTGAGCTGACAAGGTGTAGAGGTGGATGAACACAGCAGATCAAGCATCAGAGGAGCAGGAAGATTGATGTTTCAGGCCTAGATGCTTCTTCAGAAATTGGGAAGGGGAAGGAGGTTCTGAGATAACGAGAGAGAGGGGGAGACGGATAGAAGATACACAGAGGAGAAGGTAGGTGGAGAGGAGACAGACAGGTCAAAGAGGTGGGGATGGAGCCAGTAAAGGTGAGTGTAGATGGGGATGTAGGAAGGAGCTGGGTCAGTCCAGGGAGGATGGACAGGTCAAGGGAGCGGGATGAGGTTAGTAGGTAGGAGACGGAGGTTGGGGCTTGAGGTAGGAGGAAGGACAAGGGTAGGGAGGCAAGGGTGAGCGGGGCTGGTTTTGGGATGCGGTGGGGGAGGAGAGATTTTGAAGCTTATGAAGCCCACATTGACACCATTGGGCCACAGGGTTTCCAAGCGGAATATGAGATGCTGTTCCTGCAACCTTCGGGTGACATCATTGTGGCACTGCAGGAGGCTCAAGATGGACATGTCGTCTGAGGAATGGGAGGGGGTGTTGAAACAGTTCGCGACTGGGAGGCGCAGTTGTTCAGTGCGAACTAAGTGTAGGTATTCTGCAAAGCGGTCCCCAAGCCTCCACTTGGTTTCCCCAATGCAGAGGATGCCACAATGCGAGCAGTGGATGCAGTATACCACATTGGCAGATGTGCAAGTGAACATCTGCTTGAGGTGGAAAGTGTTCTTAGGGCCTGGGATGGGGAGTGAGGGGAGTGGTGTAGGGGCAGGTGTAACACTTCTTGCAGTTGCAGGGAAAAATGTGCCAGGTGTATTGGGGCTGGAGGGGAGTGCGGAGCAGACAAGGCAGTCACAGAGACAGTGGTCCCTACAGAAAGCAGATAAGGGTGGGGAGGGAGAAATGTCTTTGGTGGAGTCGGATTGCAGATGATGGTTGGAGGATGATACGTTAGATCCAGAGGTTGGTGGCGTGGTACGTGAGGATGAGGGGGATTGTGTTTTGGTTGTTATTGCGGAGAGGGGGCACGAATTACGGGAAATGTGGGAGACGCGGTCAAAGGCGTTCTCGACCACTGTGGGGGTCGGGGGGAGGATTTGCGGTCCTTGAAATATTCGGAAACCTGAGATGTATTGGAGTGGAATGCCCTCATCCTGGGAGCAGGTGTGGCGGAGGTGAAGGAATTGAGAACAGGGGATGTTATTTTTGCAGGAAGGTGGGTGGGAGGAGATGTATTCTAGGTAGCTGTGGGAGTCGGTGAAATAGATATCAGTTTCTAGGTGGTTGCCGGAGATGGAAACAGAGAGGTCCAGGAAGGTGAGACAGGTATTAGAAATAGTCCAGGTGAACAGCTATTAGAAATACTTCCAACTTCTGGTTGGAGTGGAAGGTGTTGGTGAATGGGATGAAATGTTCAAGCTCCTGGTGGGAGCACGAGGCGGCGCCGATACAGTCGTTAATGTTATGGAGGAAGAGGTGGGTTTCGGGCCAGTGTTACTTCGGAAGAGGGACTGTTCCATGCAACCCACAAAAAGGCAGGCACAGCTTGGGCCCATGCGATGTTTCTTCTGACTGCAGCCCCCTGGCGGCCCGCCCGTGGTGGTGCTCATCTTTGCTGCGATCTGCCGGCTCGGTCCCCGAAAGGCAGCATCGGTTCCCCATCCCCGCCCTCCCGACAAACCAACCCTTTAAAGGCGGAAGGCACCCACCCCCTTATCATAAAGGTCAGGTTGCGGGGTTGGGGGGCACGGCGAGAGGGTGCCAGAGGCTGCATTTATTTTGGCGCAACCCTAATCTGGGGGTTATCTAGCACCCCCGCGCCCCCAGAAATAGGGATTATGGGTGCACACCGCTAATTTTGGATTCCTCTTTCGAATAAAAAGTAGAGGGGGAGTGTGAATAGGGTTTTGGGATGGGGGATGGGATAGGGTGTGGGGGTGGGGGTGTAGGTCGAGTTGGGGGAGAGGGGGAAGAAGGTGCCCCTCTCCTTCCATTGAAGGGTGCGTACCCACAATTTGGCCCCTCAGGCTCTTTCCTGTTCTGGTTAGGGTTAGGCCGATGGTGAAGGTTAGGGTTTGGGCTGAGGTTAGGGTGAGGGCTGATGCCTGGCACTCCCTCCATACTGACCCTCGAATATCTATGTACACCCTAAAACACAGAGTTTCCGGTAAATATGCCCTAAAACACAGAGTACCGTGTAAATCAGCCCAAAATAGAGAGGGCCCTGAAGATAAGCCCTGTAACGCTGAGTTCACTGTAAATAAACCCTAAAACACAGATCACTGTAAACAAACCCAAAGACACAGAAAACCCTGTAAATAAACCATGAAATACAGAAAACCCTGTGAATAAACTCTAAAAACACAGATCTCACTGTAAATAAACCCTAAACACAGATCTCACTACCGACAAACCCTCAATCAGAGAGCTCCCTGTAAATAAACCCTAACACAAAGCTAGCTGTAAATAAACCCTAAAACACTGTGCCCTCTGTAAACAAGCTCTCAATCAGAGCTCACTGTAAATATTCCCGAAGACACGGAGATCACTGTAAAAAAGAAACTCAGAACAAAGAGCCGCTCGTAAATTTTCCTCAAACACAGAGTGCCTTGTAAAAAGCCCGAAAACACAGCACCTCCTGTAAATAAAACCTAGAACACAGAACCTTCTGTAAATAAACTATTAAACACAGAAACAAAGTTGCTGGAAAAGCTCAGCAGGTCTGGCAGCATCTGTGGAGGAGTAAAATGAGTTAACTTTTCGAGCCTGGGTACCCTTCCATTCTGAGGAAGGGTTGCTGGACCTGAAAAGTTAACTCGTTTTTCTCCTCCACAGATGCTGCCAGACCTGCTGAGCTTTTCCAGCAACTTTGTTTTTGTTCCTGATTTACAGCATCCACAGTTCTTTTGGTTCTTATTAAACACGGAACCCACATTAGATAAAACCTAAAGCACAGAGCTCAAGTACATAAAGTACATAACCAGAAAGGCACAGCCCCCAGTCAATAAGATTTAGGGCTGAGGCTAGGCTTCATGTTTATGCAAGTGTGAACATTAGGGCTGAGGCTAGGCTTAGGTTTAAAGCTGGTGTTATCTCTGAGGGGAGCGTGGAAGAAAGCAGCTTTGCATTCCCAGCGACAGAGCTGAGGGAGAGCATTTGTGTATTCCATAGGAGGCACGGGAACCATTGTAACCTTAACAGATCAAATTATATGACAGATTAGTTTACAATTAAAGATCATTGTGACTGTGGTCACAAGGTGAAGAGCTGGATGAACGCAGCAGGAAAAGCAGCACCAGAGGAGCAGGAAAGCTGACGTTTCGGGCCGAGAGCCTTCTTCAGAAATGGGGGAGGGGAAGGGGGTTGTGGAATAAATAGGGAGAGAGGAGAGGCCGATAGAAGGCGGATAGAGGAGAAATTAAGTGGGAGGACGGGATAGGTGGGAGGAAGGACAGGTTAGGGAGGCAGGGACCAGCTGGGCTGGTTTTGGAATGCGGTCAGGGGAGGGGAGATTTTGAAGTTTGTCAAGTCCACATTGACACCAGTGGGGTACAGGGTCCCTAACCTGTCATTCCTCCCACCTCAAAACCCAGCCCCATCTCCTACCTACTAACCTCATCCTGCCCCCTTGGCCTGTCCATCCTCCCTGGACTGACCTATCTCCTCCCTAACTCCCACCTGCATTCACCTTTACTGGCTCCATCCCTGCCTCTTTGGCTTGTCTGTCTCCTCTCCAACAATCTTCTCCTCTATCCATTTTCTGTCTGCCTCCCCCCTCTCCCTATATATTTCAGATCCCCCTCCCCCTACCATTTCTGAAGAAGGGTCTCGCCCAAAACGCCAGCCTGACTGCTCCTTTGCTGCTGCTTGGCCTGCTGTGTTTATCCAGCTCTACACCTTGTTAACCCTGTAAATATGCTCTCAAGCACAGACACCCCTTTAAATAAATCCTAAGAAGGGTCATTCAGGAAATAAAATGTAAAAGAAACCATAAAAGCCAGAGTCCCTGTAAATAAAGTGTAAAACATAGAGCTCCAAGTAAATAAATCCTGAAACACAGTGCCCCCAGCAAATCCTCCCTTCAACTAAGCCTCCTGCAAATAAACTCGCAGAGGCGACTGCAAACAAACCCCAAAACACAGGACATCCAGTTAATAAAGCCTAAAACAGAAGGCCCACTGTAAATCAACATGAAAAAACACAGCTCCCACTGCAGCACTGCGAATTAGTCGGATTGAGTTAGTACCTCAGTCAGCAAGTCAGTTCTGAGGCAGGGCCTCTTTGTCAAAGAGTCAGATTTGAGGGAGTACCATTGGATGATGGTTATTGCAGCACTGTGAGAGTACTGGAGTGAGAGAGCACCTCACTGTCAGAGGGTCAGTACTGAGGGGGTACCTCACTGTCAGAGAATCAGTACTGAGGGAGTACCTCACTGTCAGACGGTCAGTACTGAGGGAGTACCTCACTGTCAGAGAATCAGTACTGAGGGAGTACCTCACTGTCAGAGGGTCACTACTGAGGGAGAACCTCACTGTCAGAGGGTCAGTACTGAGGGAGAACCTCACTGTCAGAGGGTCAGTACTGAGGGAGAACCTCACTGTCAGAGGGTCAGTACTGATGGAGGACCTCACTGTCAGAGAATCAGTACTGTTGTCATGTTCGTTTTCGGAGACCCTCACGGATTTGTTGCAATAACAAGACACTGACCTGTTTAGAAAAACACGAATCCTTTTATTACCAAGCAAGTACAAGCTGTGGAGAATCACAGCACTTAACCCGGCACAGAGCGCAGAGTCTCGCAGGTAATTCTCCCCGAGCAGCGGACAGACCCGCTCTTCAAACTTTACAAAATACATGATACATAAAATAATTACACATTTTACAATGACATGATACATAAAACAATTACTACAACAGACAAAGACAGGATACCAAACAATTATTATATCAAGAACATAAAAGACCAGGATATAGTCCCGAAGATAATAAAACGTGAGGCTGGATGAACACAGCACATCTCAGGATGCTGCTGGACTTGCTGTGTTCGTCCAGCCTCGCATTTTATTATCTTGGATTCTCCAGCATCTGCAGTTCCCATTTTCACAGGATATAGTATCGATTGCTCTTGAAGTGGCTGCAGATGGCATGAGGCGATTTCAAGTAGTTATCCGGACAGATTGTTCCAGCCAGCCAGACACACTGGCAACTTGAAATCACAAATTCAGTGCCCTGACCCCTTTGTCAGCGACAGAAATTGCATGCTTTAGAAGTTTCACACCTTTACAAATGTTCCCCACCGAACCCTATTTGACACAGTTTAATTCTAATTGTATTCAGTCAGGAAGCTTAAGACAGTGTCTGCATACCGATGTGTGGGAAGACAAAGAGTTACAAAAGTTTTACACTGAATTCCTAGCTGGGCAGGAAGCTTCAGGGCAGTGCCTGCATCCCTGTGCGTAGGCAGATGAAAGACTTTAATTTGTAGAAGTATCGAAATCAATGGGATGTTATACAATAACATCTCATTGTGAGAGTACCTCATCGTCAGAGGGTCAGTACCGTAGACGTGCAGTGTTGTCTGACGGCCAATCGGGTCAGGATTGAGGGCTATTACAGGGACAGGACTGAGGTATTTGAAATAGGGCAATGACTGGTGTGGATCCTTTTTATTTTTTAAAAATTAGACGACACCAGAAAGATTATCAACCCGATGTGATGTGATTGGGCTGACAATCAGTTGATGACAGCAGAAAGGTCAGTGGCCTGATTACCGCGGCCGGGACTTGAGATTTCACTATTGCCGACCTTCTCATTCTTCTCGCTCAATTTCACGGAAGAGCTGTTTTGAGAGAGAGTCGGAACTTTCTGAAAGTGATCGCGGGCCCTAGTCAATATGTATCTAACAGAGAAACAGGTAAAGCAGAAACTTGTTTGATGTCCCGCCAGCTATTCAAGTCCTGGGAGACGTTTGTTGAGGGCTGATTAATATTATAATTATTCATAGTTTCGGGTGACACGATGGATGGGAAGATATTGTTCTGAATAGATTAGAAAATTAACACATAGTCAGGGATTGACTCTGATGTAGACACAGGTTTGGACACTGTCAGCAACACGAGTTCAAACTGTGAAAAGGCAGTAATGCGTGGAAGGAACATTTTAATTTATAGTCTCCCTTTATTAGTGAAAAGTATGGCAAGATCGCAATTTTATGAATGAATGAATGAAATGCGCTGACAGTAAACAGAGGACCCTAGTGAGTGGCCAGTAAAGTTATGAATGAATGAGAGCGCGATAGTGGTCACATGGAGCGCTGTGGGTGCTTCGGTCAAGAGGACCTTTAGTGCAACAGTAAAGAGGCTTATGATATAATGTCACACAAAAACCACACAAAAGGATATTTGAAGGCGATTGGCCCTGTATCACTAAAGACACACCAGCCAGCCTCCGGAAGCCTTGTTGAGTGCTAACCGATATGAGTAAACAGGGCAGACCACAGGATATTCAGGGGCAAAGATTACAAGATTAACAAGTGACCACTTTTCTGAAGAAGGGTCTCGGCCCGAACCGTCAGCCTTCCTGCTGCTTGGCCTGCTGTGTTCATCCGGCTCGACACCTTGTTCTCTCAGACCACGTGAGCGAACGAGTTTGGCGTGTTTGAGTCTGACTGGTAAATATGTGATACACAACCATTTGATGTTACTGACTGCCTGGTGAATTGAAAACTGAAATAACTGCGGATGCTGCAAATCAGGAACAAAAACAAAGTTTCTGGAAAAGCCCAGCAGAACTGAGGGAGGTTCTGTGGAAGGGTCACCGAACCGGAACCGGTTAGCTCTGTTTTTCAACTGACAAATGCTGCCAGACCTGCTGAGCTTTTGCAGCAACTTTGTATTTGTTTTCTGATTTGCAACATCCGCAGTTCTTTGGGTTTTTACTCAGTGTTTTAGAGTTTATTTACAGGGCGCTCTTTATTTATCGCGAGCTCTGTCTTTTAGGGTTTATTTGTGAAGGGCCCTGTCTTACAGATAGTTTACAGGTCGGCTCAGTATTCGGGTGCATGAAGAGGTGCGCTGTGTTTACGGCTTTATTCAGCCCTGTCTTTTCCTGTCTACTTCCTGGGGGATGTGTGTTAGAGTTCATTTTAAAGGGGTCTGAGTATTTGAGTGTACAATTGTAGGGGGCTCTGTGTTTTACACTGTCCTGTATGTTTTTGACTTAATTTACAGGGTAGATCTGTGCTTTATGGCTTATTTACCGGGGACTCTGTGTTGCAGTGCTTCGACACTGGCGGGGTGGGGGGGGGGGTCTCTGTTTTAGAGTTTATTTCCATTGAGGCCTGTGTTTTCGGGTTATTTACAAAGAGCTCTGTGATTTAAGGTTTACATAGAAAGGCTGTATTCTAAGGTTTATTTACAGAAGGCTCTCTGCTTTAGGGTTTATTTACAGTGAGCAGTGTAGTTTAGGATTTATTTCCAGTGAGCTCTGGGCTTTAGCATTTATTTACAGGAGGATCTTCATTTCATGGTTTTGTTTCAGTTGGATCTTTGTTTCAGGGTTTTTTTTAAACAATGAGCTCTGTGTCTTATTTACAGTGCCATCTGCGTTTTTGAGTTTATTTGCAGAGCATTCTGTGTTTTTGAGTTTATTTCCAGGAGGCTCTCTGTTTTAGCGTTTGTTTGCAGGATCCTCTGTGTTTTAAGATTTAATTTACTGTTTATTGGCATGGGTACTTTCTGTTTGAGGCACTGACTGAGTACTGGCCTTCTGACAATGTGGTACTCATTCAGATCTGACCCTCCAGCAATGAGGTACTGTGTCAGAACTGATCCACTGACAGTAAAGCACTGTCCCCTCAGTTCTGACCCTCTGACAGAGCTGTAATCGTTCAGGACTGAACTTCTGATCATGTTGTACTCCATCAACTCTGAACCCAATGCATTGAGGTACTGACTCAGTATTTACTGTGTGCAACTAATATACTCAGTCAGAACTAACCCTCTAGCAATGTGAGCCTGCTTCAGAACTAACCGTGTAACAATGAGGCACTGACCTCAGCACCAAATCTCTAATTACGTGGCTCTCTTCAGTTTTGACGCACTCCTTCCGTACTGACCCACGAACAATGCGGCACACACTCAAGAATGATCCTTCAATGAGGTATCACCTTATAACAGATCTACTGACATCAAGGCCCTCTCTTTGGACTGTGTCTGATAATGAGGCACTGACTTGGTTCTGACCCTCTGACAATGAGGCATTCTGTCAAGTCTTACTGCATTAAAATGAGGCACCCTCTGACTGATCTGAAATGCCTCAGTATAGACCCTCTGACTGATCTGAAACACCACTTCTTAGACCCTCTAAATGACAATCTTTTAATTCTGACACCATTACAGTGAGGGTCTGCCTTGGTGCTGACACTCTGTCAAAGAGACGTTGCCTCAGAACTGAGCTGCTGACAATTAGCCAGTGCCTTAGGTACTGATGAGTGAATGAAAAGGCCCGCTCTCAGCACTGACACTGCAGCAATGAGGTATTGCCACAGAACGAACCCACAAAGGGCTCATAATTGAGGGAGTGCCTACTGATTGAAGGGTGCGGATTGAGGTTTTGCAGAACTGTCAGAGGGTCAGAACTGAGGTATTGCATCATTGTCAGATGGTCCATTCTGAGGCAGTGCCTCAGTGTCAGAATTGAGGGTATGCACATGTTTAACTCATCAGGAATGAGCTTTATGCAGCTCTATCAGAGAGTCAGCCTGCCTCATTCTCATAGGATCAACACTGATTTTTTTGAAGCACTGTTAGATCTTCAGTACTGAGTGGGTCAGAACTGAGGGAGTGCATTGCTGTCAGAGGCAGTGCCTCATTATGCAGGTGTCAGAATTCAAGGCATGCCCCATGAATGGAGGGTCAGGACTGAGGTATTGCAGCTCTATTCAGAACCAGTGGCTCGTTGTCAAGCGGTCAATGCTGAGGCAGCGACTCAATTCTGTATGGTCAGTCTTGAGGAAGTGCCGCATTATTAGAGGGCCAATACGAAGGGTAAGTCTCAATGCAATTGTGACAGAACTGAGACAGAGGCACATGCTCAGAGATGAGATTACCTACAGCGTGGAAACAGGCCCTTCAGCCCAGTAAGTCCACACCGCCCGTTGAAGCATCCCAGCCAGACCCATCCCCCTCTAACCCACACACCCCTGAAAACTACGGGCAATTTAGCATGGCCAATCCACCTAGCCTGCACATCTTTGGACTGTGGGAGGAAACTGGAGCGCCCACATAGGAGGAGGCCCACATAGATAGCGGGAACTGCCGATGCTGGGGAATCTGAGATAACAAAGTGTAGAGCTGGATGAACACAACAAGCCAAGCAGCATCATCCAGCTCGACACCTTTTATCTCAGATTCTTTAGCGTCCATTTTCTGACGAAAGATCAAGACCAAAAACGTCAGCTTTCTGACTCCTCTGATGCTGCTCGGCCTGCTGTGCTCATTCAGCTCGACCCCGTGTTATCATAGAGACAGCATGTTGGGTGTCCTTGCTTCATCATGTTTTGTAAGTGTCATAAGAACTTAGATGGATGGCTTCAACAAACAAATAATTTTAATGTGAATAAATTTACATTTGGACTCTGATAAAATAAAAAGGAACCTAGACTTGTTTGAAAATTAAATCGACTTAATTAATTCAGCCATATAATTGGCATAAAAATATAAGAAATTGATCCTACTCTCAATCTTGGAGATGTTTTTGTTTGGAATTAGGGTGTTGAAGGTGGAGATGTGGTCAATAAGTAGGAGCTTGACGTAAATGCCCTTGTTATCTGGACATTCCAGAGATGTGTGTAAAGCCAAGGAGAGGGCATCTACCATGGCTCTGCTGCATCAGCAGGTGAATTGCAGTGGATCAAGGGAATGTGGGAGGCTGGAGTTGA